>NC_043995.1:4287500-4587500 GCF_902150065.1 Myripristis murdjan | reverse complement strand
ACCTTACACAGTCTCCACCATAATCTGCTAAACTCCACTGTTCCCTCTGCTATAATAGAAGCTTAGTAACTACAGTAAGTGAGAGACATTAGATGGTGTTTTGGGGGTCAGCTTTGCGGCTATGTGGGAAATATCCAACAGCTGAATTCATACTCAGTATTGATGAATGGTCAGCCGGCCACAATAGGGTCTGCAGTTCGATTGAGGCGCTGAGGCACACCTCCTCACGTAATGCTGTGTTGGCTCTCATCTGGCTCAACCTCAGGAAAGACACATGGCAGCTAGAAGTGGAAATCACTGGGTAACTCGATACTAACACTATATTTTACCCATGATAATGATGTTATCACAATACAGGCGATTCTGGGAGATGCTATATATTGTAATATAATCACAATATCTATAACTGAGGAAAATAAAATACTCTTGAAAAGGCAAAAAAAAAAAACACTACAAAGGAATCAGTCATGTTTTTGTAATCATTCGTGTTTGTGCAACTGCAACATGAACATTACGGAGTGGTTTCAGTTAAAACGCCTGAAGGGAACAGGCAGGGCAGTGTGCTATCTGTGCAAATTAAGCTGAAAACTCCAATACCCATACTTTCCACAAGTGTATCGATAACGACTCATGAGAGGAAGTATCGTGATATGTTGCATTATCCACCTCGATAGCAGCAAGGGCATAGATCAGCAGAGTTCAGAGAATGGAAGCAAGATGTACTTCTGAGGAGGATAAAAAACTCAGCTCTGCTGGAAGACTTGGCACTGGCGTCGTTGACTCATTGTCATGAGTTGCTCACTTAAAACAGAAGTTTCTCCAGACATTTCATGCACACTCACAAGTCACTATCTCTAATTCAGCCTGATTTACAAGGCACATGGCTCTGAGCGCAGTGCCAGTTAAATGACATCAATAAAAATAACAATAGAACTTATGAAAAACGAGCAGCGCAGCATTTACGTTTGCCTTGTTAGCCTTACTAATTAACCCATAAAACGAACGCTATGGTGACGGCACACTTTGTCACACATCCGAAAAGAGCAGTTACGGTGACATCATACCCCCTCTTGTCTTGCATATACACTGACACGCATGTGTGAATATGTGTGTATCTATGCACACACACACATATGTACATATGTTTTTGATCTTCAACTTTTTTTTTTCCTTTTTTTTTTTGATCTTTCACTTTTGGGGAAATTTGGGCTAGCCCTTCACTTCCCCACTATATTGAGTATTTATGTTTTGTTTTTTGTTTTTCTTTTTTATCATGTATGTTTTTGTGTATGGGTGTTACATATATGTGTGTGTGGAGCAGGAGTAGCATGTTGGCTGGGCTTGGCGTTTGGTCCTGTGAGACTGCTGCTGTGTGTCCTCTCTCATTAGCCGCTGCAGCAGTCGGTGATATCATGAAGTACAGCTGAACGCAACATACAGCGAAGGAACTAGAGCTAATCAGAGGGCCAGATTTCTACCAGCTGGCTCTATGGAAAACAGAGGGCCCTTATTCACCAAAATAAGAAAAACACAGCGTGCCAAGCAGGCTCTGCCGATTCCTGACATTTGACATATGTACTCTGATTGCCTCACGTTACAGCGCCAGGTTCCCCTGTGATTGTTTCCTCTCAGCTCCGGGTTTGTGCATTTGAGACGCCATAGTCGCCTTGTTTTTGCAAAATGAAAACAGAATCGGGCCTCCCTTTCCTTTTCCTCCTTCCCTCCCTCCCTCCTGCAGGCAAGGAGGCATTCTAGCATTTCTGAGGATCTCCACGTCCACCATTGTTTCTTCTGAAGGCAACTCCAGGCTTTCCTCATGGAAACTTTTACGCGCTCTTGGCGCGGTGCCCAGACCCCAGGACTCCGCAAAACCCCTAATGATGATTGAGAGCGCGTCCGCACCGCTCTGAAAACATGCTGAGTCGCTCACATTGGACTGTGCCGCGAGACTGGCTCTAGGGCGGGGGGAGGCGGGGGAGTTGTTTGGGGTGGGGGGAGTTGGAAGCGGAGGGGAGGGGGTCATTAAAGTGGAGGTTGAAGTGTCTAATGGGACTCACTAAAGCAGAACTGCTCCTGTATGTTTGGACAAAACGAATGTGCGTGCATTTGTCTCTGTTTTAGTCCGTAGACCCGGTGAGATATGGAGGCACTGTAAGACACGCTGATGGCTCATAGTCGGAGCCTGTGCTTTCACAACACTCCCCTTTGACCCTCTTTGGCCTTTTGGGAGCAGGTTGAACTTCAGCTAATAGTAGGCAGAAAGAAAGGCTGTCTTTTGGTTAAGTGCAAAGCCAAGAACAGAGTCTCCTCCTAGATGCAGTCATATTGACAGGTACAAGAGGAAGGGTGA
This sequence comes from Myripristis murdjan, assembly GCF_902150065.1. Taxonomy (NCBI): domain Eukaryota; kingdom Metazoa; phylum Chordata; class Actinopteri; order Holocentriformes; family Holocentridae; genus Myripristis; species Myripristis murdjan. The sequence continues at coordinate 4,585,150 of NC_043995.1, read as the reverse complement.
TGGCTTTTTTATTATTTATGGACTAAAAGGAGGATGTGGTGGATTTTTTACTATTGGTTCTGTTGCTGCCTTCTCGTATTAAGAATGTTGTTTTCCTGACATGCCTTGAAATGGTGAGGTACAAGAAAAAAGTTTGGGCTTTCTGGATAAGTTTTATAGTCATCGGAAAAATTAATATATATGGCTAGCCTCTACGAGTGGCCTTGGGGAGTCATTAACAGCCGAGATGATGGTCGGACAAGGGAAACACCAGTATAGTTCAGAATCTTCTTACTGGGATCAAAACCACTGTTTTTACTCTGTAATTTCAGCAGCTATGTCTCTTACTAGCTATTACTATGTAAATCTCACCAAGTGCTTGTCTGAATAACTAAGTAACATATAGAAACTTTTATGCAAAGTATGGTATAAGATAATGTATGATATTTAGTGGTGATCTACATCCAGGATTTTGAAACTTGAAATGCAATTTTCTTCCGTTCACCACACGGCTTCATACCCCACCAGGAGCGTTTCAGAGGCTGAGCATTTTGCCTGCCAGATTTTATTGACTTTTCAACAGATTCAACAGATTTTGTTGATTTCTCGTTTTTCGCCACTTCCAAGATGAATCTCTCGCTGTCTATAGTGTTGGAAGTCTTCTGACCAGTTGACTTCTGTCCTGCTGCGACCAGTTACGATGTAATGTTGATGTAATGATGTAACATACAATCAGGAGTCTGTAATAGGTGTTTTATTTTGAAATTTGATCAGATGCTTTATGCCATTCCTGTGTCTGATTTCCTGCCTGGTTAAATCCACTCTGTGCAGCTTGATGCAACTTCTGTCAAAAGTTGACTAGGTGCATTTATTAAGCAGAGAAGAATAGAAAGATACTTCTGGGACAGTTCTGGGACGCTGCTGAAATGGCTGCGGCGCTTCTGGTGGAATCACAAATGAGTGGCCACCATTAGTTCCAGCAGTGGTGTCACAGCCACCACTCAACGCAGCCACACCTGGTGGAATCAGGCCTTGAAATCAACCCTTGTGAAATCAATTGAGCAAATTTACTTGATTTCTTTCAAAAACTTGGGGAAAAAGGCCATTCACAAATGAGCAAAAAATTTGGGGAACACTGCTTAAAAAATGTGCAAAAGCTATTTAAAATTATTAGAATCATATATTTAAAAATCAGATCAGTGATACTGGATGAGAGTTCTTGTGTCTCAATGCCCTTCAAGGACCCCTGGAGTTTCTTCTGACCCCACTTTGAAAACCACTGGTCTTAATGGGTTATAAATGATAAGGGTATAGGAGAGAATTAGAAACTAGCATGGCCCATGGCCAGTAGGAAGAAATTATAATTAGTTACCCTGTAGAGGAACACGCTCCAAAAAATGAGGTCACTCTTGTACTAGGTCAGCAAAAAAGCGATATAAGTACTCTTTAATACAAAGTCAGTTTGTAATGAAATGTAGAGGAAATAGGTTTGAGTGATATATGGAAGTTACAATGGAATTAATGGAAGCCAGAGAGCAGCGCATACCATGGCGTCTTCGCAATGCAAGAGGGATACCTTTGCAGTTGAGTGGAAGTCCTCTGGATTACCTTAGCACCCTCTGTTTCCTCTTACATCGCTTTTATCTCTTTCCCATTGGCCAGACATAAGAGCGTTAAGATTCCTGGTTGTGATCAGCTTTTTTCAACACATATTATGAAACCCACTCAATTATAGGCTGCATTGTCCAAGATTGCTCGCAGTTTAGCAAATAATTGGATCTAAGTGGATACATATGACAGTGGCAATGGGGTCACAGTATTAGTGCTTTGATTTGTAGGCCTTCGCAAAACCATCGGGAATATTATTAGTTTTGATAAGTGCAGCAAGATGAATCTGTAAGAATTCAATCCATTCATTACCATAGTATGATTGCTTTCATGCATGTGTGTATGTGTGTGTGTGTGTGTGTGTGTGTGCACCCCAAATCCTGGCAGCTGAGCCAGCGGATCTGGTCTGGTTTCAGTCGCTCCGTCATAATATCCACAGTCACTGAGAAAGAATGTGTCTACTGCGAAAGTGCAGCTACATTATCTAAACAAATTGAGTTTCTTTTTGTGTCTGAATTCTGATACACGCACACATTCAGATGGCAGACTTAGATTTCATTTTAAATAGGTTTTGTGTTTTTGAAAGAACCTTCAAAAGTCAGAAACGCATGAAGTAGGTTTGCTACTGTGAGGCTAAATATGTAATTTTTCTCTGATCGTTCCAAGCTGTGTATAAGGTTGGGTAGGTACCGCCGGGTTGGATTTATCACTAGCAGAAAGATCCTCATAGTGAAGTGCAGAGGAGGCATGCACGCACACACTCCTCTGCTGATATATTTGAGCTCCTTCGTTCAGTTTATATTCCTCTGGCTCATCGTGTGTCGTGTATGTCATGTCATTTTTCCTGACACAGCCGTTTAAAGGCTTGGTTTCTGTGGCTCACATTCTGAGGTTAAGGGAAACACACGTTGAAAAGCCACCAGGCCACGCCGATCACAGCGGGTCAAGACCCAGAGAGGGCCTGCGGCTTGGCTGGGATCTCCCTTGCGTATCAGTGATCATGGAGTTACCACCTCGCTCCAGACACTGTCATTACTGAATCTTAACGTGACTGATATAAATGCGGTTGACTGCGCCGACAGCGTGATCACTGATGACTCCACTTAAACGAAGAAGAAAATAGCATGTGATTTCAGCCTTTTAAGATTGGTTCTCTTTACTGACTGGCTTGCAAATTTGCTTATTTTAAATTTAGGATATTTCCTGCCGGGGTTCAGTGTCTTTCTCCAGGAAACTTAGGAAGTGCAGAAGCTTGCTGTCGGCTGACACTATCTTCCATGCAATGTAATAACCACACATGCACACTTTGTGCACACTCCTCTGTAGCTTTGGTAGCGTGTTTGGTCACAGTTTAAGGGGATGTAAATACCTGTGGCACCAGTAAACAGAAGCAGGTCTCCATCCGAGACCATTTAATAACAGCTCCCCATCTGAAATTTGTTCGCTCAGTGAAATAGTATCCTGTAGCGACGGATGTCAACAGAGAAGCCTTCTCCAGCTGCGGGAGGGGATGGGGAAAGCCGTGGGGTTTGCAGATCTTGGCAGAGTTCTCCGTCTCCTCCAATGCAATGTGCAGATAGCTCAAAAGGGGAGGAGGGGGGCTGGCATAGAAAGAGAAAGAGGAGGGGGGCGTCAAGATGGAGAGTGTAGGAGACACTGGGATAAAGATATAGTGTTCCAAATAAGTGAGAGTCCCAGTAGCATCTGTCACAGGACTATAAACCAAATCCACATTGTTCTGTGTTCCAATCCTGTAGCCTATTACACAAATCATTCTCCACACAAATGTTTGAATATAAAGAACACTTGTAAAACTAACGAATCTTCCCAATACAGGATTATGATCATGCCGCTCTCAATCAGTCCCGCTGCATTTTCCCCTAATCATGTGTATTTAATAGACTGGGATCTAAGATTCAATTTGTCTTCCATTCTTTATTCACTATTGTCCAGGTTATGGGCCAGCTATGAGGCATGCAATGAATTAGGAAAAGATTTTGGGGTCAGCAGATTCTCAACATGTCCTTAGATCCAGGAATATTCACAGAGCATGAGAAGAAGCAGGTCAAGCATAGAAATAAAGGCAAGGCAGACACAGACAGGCGGACTAAGAAAAAGAGGGGAAAATGTGAGGTGGAAGAAAGTAGCATGCAATCTTTGGTGATTTTCCCTGGCAAGTTTCTCCCAATGCCCCTGTTCTTCACACAGAGACACTACGTGCTCCATTGTGAGCTGAGGCTGTTAAAACAAAACACTAAAAGTCAAAGAAAGAAAAACACTGTACAAGTTAAAGATCACGTTTTCCTTTTTTTTCCTCTTTGCCCCCAGTGATCACTCACAGTGCAGAGACTTGCTAAGCGGTGGGTTTACTTTGATGGGATTGAATGATCATAACCATTGAACTGTAAGCATCCTGCTGCCAGCATATGACCCATGATGGTTATACATTTGAACGACTCTCCAGATTGTACTCAAGTCGACTCTCCTCAAAACACCATGCTAATAAATAGGAAAATCATTTCACCATCAGCATCTTCACAAGCCTTTGTTTCACCGTGAGGCACTGAGAAATATAATGATGAAAGGCTAAAATGATGTTGCACACAGAAAAATAATGGTTTTAAAATGGTTCTTTAAAAGATTTTGTGTTTCTGTGAAGAACAATGAACTATTAAAGAACCACTTTAATTAGTGGGTGGTTCTTCATTTGAAAAAAAAAAAAATGAAAAAAATGGAAAATGGTTCTGCATTGAAACTTTTTGGATTTAAAGCTCTTTGAAGAACAATCACCATCGTGTCAAAGAACTTTTTTGATGGCTTGCACCTTTGGGGATTTGGGGGCTCTTTGACGTGCCATTTCAGAGATGGTTCCTGAAAGAACTGTGGTGTGAAAACCACTACTAAAGCATCACTGTAAAGAACTATTTTCACTGTGAAGAACTATTTACAGTCCAGTTGGCACTGGCACTCTATTTTTCTGTGTGTATTCGGTTCCAAAAAAAATATTGGAAATGCAAAGCTCAGGTGACTGCTTTTTTTTTTTTTTTTTTTTTTTTGCTTGTTCCAATTTTAGCAGTGCATATTAATCCAAGCCTCTTTTCTGTACAAAACCAGTCTTGTGTTTTAAAAATTATGTAATTCATTTGATGATGTGTTGGCTTCCTTTTAGACCCCTGAAATTCACTGCCGTTTCTAGCTCTAGCAGGCAAGACAAATCAAATCTCTCCTTCTGCTTATACAGTAAATTACCCATGTCAAATCCGCGGGCGTATACTTTGAATTTGAAAGCTCAAGTCGTAAACACTCTGTGTGAATGAAAATGTCACGTACATTTTAATTTGATCTGTGAGATTTACTGCATTATAGAGCATAAAAGCAGGCTCCCGTTTCTGTTAAGGTATTCAAGTGGCAAATCCCTCCCCCCAAGCCCCAGCAAAGTATTAAATCTGCAAGAGATGAAACCGGGTGGACAAAAGCAACCGAAAGTATGATTCTATGATTTACAGGTGACGGCAAAGGTCTTCCTTTCCCTCTCTCTCACACTGTCTCTGGAAGAGTGGCCCTGTCTTCCCTTTAGATTTGGAGATGGCTTGGGTTTCTGGACAACTGCGTTACAGTCTCCAGATGGATGAAAGTTTGTCTGTATTCTATGAAAATCAAAGAAGGGTCGGAGAAGGGTATTGGAGAGAAGGGAAGTGGCGGATTTTGCCAAGATCAGCTTCCTTCTTGCCTCCAAGTCCATGATGTGCCCTTAGGTGACCTCGTCCTTGGTGTCTGCGAATCCCCCTGCTGGTGTTGATGATTTAATGTAGTGGGGTAGCTCTAGGGTTCAGCAGACTGAGTGTTAATCAGATCACACTCAGCTTCAGTACAAAGTCATAGCTCTCAGATCGCTAGAGCTCAGCAGGAATGTTGGAAGACAGAGGCTGAGTTTTTCTGCACAGCAGGAGATTTTTAAGATTTAGTTACCTTCAGAATACTATTCACTGCCTTTGCTGTGACTTTACTATAAATCCTGCAAGAGCTTTCTCTCCAAGAGAATGGTTCCGCACAATACGCCACTCACCCTGCTCACCAAGACAGTGAATGAGTCACAAACCTACAATCTAATACAATGCTTGGACTATCAGACTTTCATCAAAGCATGTTATCCAAAGCAGCCTGGGAGACAGTAATGTTGCTGGCATTCTGCACACTTTGCATTGCAGAGTTCAAGGTAGTTCTGCTACTTTATCATGTTTTAAGTTGAAAAAAAAAAAGATGGCAAAGGACAGTGAGCAGAGCAAATACCATTTCATGGTTGGGAAAACAGATAGTTTAACCAAAGGCCATGATGCGCAGATACACACACACAAGCAGACATGCACGCACACTTATAACAGCAAGATACCTCTCTAAGCTGTCTATTTGTGACTGATGGCGACCAATAAAACTCGCACTGAGGTAAGCCTTTTGGACACCGAGAACACAGTTTCTCTATATATAAATATATAAAAAATAAGTTTCTGAAATCCCACATTACGACTGACAGGCAGCAGGTGATTTAAAGAAGCAGAATACAAATGCTGACGTTATAAATCGTATTATATGCAGGTGCAGGGCCAAATTCTCACTCAGACGGCCATAATCTACTGAAGTATGATTGTTTCAATATGCTCATATTTTCTGCTGTGCGCCATTTTCAAAACCAGCGAAATCTCTAGTCGTCTGCATCGGGGCCTCTGCTGCAGCATACGTTTCTAATTCTGAATCAATCACAGCAAGTTTATCAGATGGCTGAGTTATTTTACCATAAACCCACTGGTAATGAGGCATACAAAGAGTTTTAATCTGTCTCCTTTCATATCTCAATCACATAGACGTGTGTGTGTGTGTTTCATTCAGTTTGTGGCATTTTCAGGCTTTGCTCTTTGCTTTGACTTGGTTATGCCTCACTAGTTGTTGTGTGAACCTGAGCTTGATTTCCCACAATCAGTCATGTAGACAGCCTTTATGTCAGATGACTTTCAGTTCCATACATCTATTTTAGGTTTTGTTAAACATCGTGATTGTTCCGTCCTACCGTGGAATTCAGTACTAAAATACCATATGATGCAAAGCATTATGCAGCTGGCTTTATTGAAATGGTCTTATCATCTTCAAAGAAATGAGGAAAGACTATTTGTAGGTGTAGGTGAAGGTGTAGGCGAAGGTGTAATCTACAAGATTTTTTCTTTCTTTCTTTTGCTTCCTTCTTTTTCATGTGAAACAAGAAATTAGGAATGGAAAGACATGTTTTTTATTTATTTATGTATTTATTTATTTATTTTTAGCTGACAACAGCATTCAGTATCTTTCCACAATAGCATAATTTTGGTAGTTGATAGCAATGCCAGTGATTCAGTGATTCCATGATTATTGATATCTGATTCAGTACCTATTCAGTAAAAACTGAAATGCCATTTACTATACATATTTAAAAATGTCATGTGTTTCAAGTATGTAATCCAACATCACTGATCTGACATTAAAATATGTAAGTTGATTAATTATACATACTTATTTACTTACTTATTGGTGTTTTAAAAAAAAAAAATCATTATATTATTAATTTCAGAATTTTTAGTATTTTTTTGGTTAATATGCTAATTGCCTTTTTTCTTGTTGTTTGAAAGAAAGAAGGGAATTTGCTTAAGTGTCAGAGGGTTAGACAAACAGGCTAAGGGTGCATTAGAATAAGAGCACTGAGTTACAGGGTAAGGGATCGAGTTGGTATCATTTTTTTGGAATTTTGTAATTGACTTGGTACTGAAGGATCAATTTTTGTGACATCACTACTTCCCACCCATGAGTAATACAGATATAGGTTTTTTTGAGAATGTTTTTTTTGTTTGTTTGTTTGTTTGTTTGTTTTTGTTTGTTTTTATTATGCAAAAAAAAAAAACAGAATAAAGATGCATGCAGTTGTTCAGACAGCCCTGTCTTAAGATAAGTAAGTGCTTTATAAATACCATGTTAGTTTTGTTCTGTTGCTACTTTGACAGTTTATGACACACTCTGAGAACATTGTCCCAAAAAAGCCAGATTTCACAATTACACATGCAAAATATCAGGAGTGAACATTTTGAATCGATACCAATAGTCTGGTATATCAGTCCAGCCCTACCAGAATTATAAATGTTATCACTTCTGGTGTGCCAAGGGGAAAGAGCTATCAGACACAGTGTGTTTAAAACAGAAAAAAAAAAAAACTTTTTTGAAGTTGCCACAGCTTGAATGACTGCTGTGCTGTATCAGGCAGCCACAGAAAACAGCAATACAAACATTTCTTCATATAAAAATGCCACTGTTTATTACTTGAAATCTTTTAGGGTAGAGAGTTAATCTGTTGCACTCAGCAAGGGCTGTACAGTGAAAAGTGACTTCATTTGAAAGAAAGCGGCAATGAGGGCACTGGAGAGCAGCCCTAACCATGTAAACACCTCCCCCTCATCCTCCCTGGGGAGCAGCCTCAAGCGATCACACCCGTGGCCTCCTGGGCCTGGGAGGAAATGAGAGGAGGAGGAGGAGAGGGAGGTGGCGAGCTCACAAAGAAAGAGAGAAAGAGGCGAGATAGGGAGAGGTGCAGCACATCATACAAGATCAAAGGGAAAGGTTATGTACTGCTGGGGCCAAAATAAGCACATCAGTGGTGGAGCTTTCAGTAAAATCTGTTGTCTTTAGATTTGCTGTTCTAATTTTAGGGGCCGCTGAGCTTTTATTCTCTCTTTTTCATGCCTGGATCATGCCTAACTCTGACTGGCCAAGTGATTTTGACCTGGACTGGTTAGACAATTAAAATCTCCTGGGTCAGCTCGTTTACTTTGGCAACCGGTCGGATTCATCTGGCTACAGAGAGCAATAAAGTAAGTCCTCTGAAAAGCGAGGCACATCAGAGACTCACAGGTGGAGATTAGAGCAGAGCTCCACTTTATCTCGCTGTCTCTGCTACTCCACATGCAGCGCTAGGAATATGTCACTGTCAGCTCTCAACGCTGCTGCTGCGCTCTCCTTCAAATGAGAGGAGGGCTGGAGGGAGCAGCACTGATTGGAAATGCAACTTGAAGATTCAAAGACTCCCTCCTTGATTCCAATGGAGCTCAGCCACTTACTGTTAACACTCTCATCTTGAATTCTCTCCATCTTTTCTCTGTATCTCTCTCTTTCACTCTTTCTGAACAAAGGGACTCCTCTATCACTCCCCTGCCCTTCTCGGACTCCATTTTCAACTACTGACTCGACTTCAAACTCTTACTGTTCATTTACAATGCTCTGAACAGTCTTGCACTTATGCATATTTCTGAACTACGGCTTCTACAGTCATAGAAATCCAGGAATTTTCGATGGAATTTGTGTTTTCCAGGCCTGTAAATGTGTTGGAAAACAATGAAATATGCCAAAAGTTTTGGAAAAGTCATGGAAATTTTTAACAACGATCGTAATCTTGACAAGGAGGAACAAATACAACATTTTCCCCACAAAACTGGCTCTTGCACCTTCCTAGAAAACCAATTAATCAGAGTCAAAGAGACTTTGCGGTTGCTATGAGACAAATTTTATGTGTCCTGTGATTCCACCCCATATTATCTTGCTTTACTTATTACACAGAATTACAGTCATGGGAATTTGGTATTGAGTGATGGAAAAGTCATGCGTAAGTTTTGGAATTTCATTGGCAGTAAGTGTAGAATGAACTTTTTTGTATTTAAAAGGGTCACCCTTTAGAATGTGGATCAGCCTTCCCAACAGTATTTCTTTCATTGAGACTGATCTGTTTTAGTCAGTTAATTCTCTATTTTATTTTATTTTATTATACTGTGCTTCGTCTGTTCAGCTTGGTTCTTGCTCTATGATCTGTTCTTCTTAGCCACATGAACCGCCTTTTCTCTTTTGTTTTTAAATCGTCTCTTTACATAAAGAAGATTGACTTGACTGTATTTGACTTTCTACTCCCCATATCTCTTTCCTCCTCTCATTTTCTTTCTCCACCTATTTCTCATATTATCCCCTCTTTCCATGACTCGCGGTCTAATCTTCAAGCGTTTCACGGTGCTATTGTTCACCTTGGCGGTTGTGGGAAGCTGATTGGCTGCGGCCCATGGCACAGGAGTGTCTACACAGTGCCACAGCTGCTGCAGGAGAGTTGTAAAACCTGAGCTCGGGCCCTCGCCACAAACTCAAGCTTTGTTTTAAAACAAACCCTCGCTCTCTGCCCTATCTCTTTCACTTTTTTTCTTCACTCCATCTCCACTGTCAGGCGTCGAGACTGAGTGGTTCCACATGGGAAAGCCCAGGGCTTCACACATCAGCGTAGCTGTGGGGATGAAATATGCTGTCTGTACATATCATCACATCATTAGGCCCAAAGGGAGCCCTGGGATGGATTAGATGCTGTCTACCTGCAAGGCTCAGATGAATTTATGAAGCACTTTATCACGCTGAAGCATTAGTGGAACACTTTGTCTCTTTCCATTTGTGTTTATCTGTGGGAATAATGATGGCGTACTTGTTGGTATATGTCTCCGTCTCTTTCAGCCTGTCTATCTTATTTTTCTTTCTCTCTCTGTACCGACCTTTGACCCCTCCTTATTCTTGACACCACTGGTTATCAGCAGAAGATGAGTGGCATTGCTCAAGCCTCTCAGTCGTTTCAAGCTTGCGTGGGAGGCAGCAGATTGTCCATTAAGTGTTTCTGCTGAGCCCGAGAGAAGATTTGATATAGTGGGGAAACAAAAGTAATATGTACCAGGAAATTCAATTGTGTCTCTCCAGCAACTTGGAGTTTTAGTTTGGCTTCCCCACCAAATCAATTTCACATGCATGCAGAGTTCAAATGAGGTTTAGCATTTAAAGTGAGCCTCATGTGCCTGTCTTTCTGCCTTGTCTTCTGTGTGAGTTCCTGCATGGATCCAATGCCAGTGATTATCTGTGTTTATATGAGTGAGCCTGTATGACTCAGACCTACTTCCTCACATGCTGCTGCAGGCCTCAACACCACAATAGGAGGAAACTACCTCCTCTTTCTCACAAACCTGATGTAGTACTATAGGCGTTCCAAGTGTAATCATAGGAAACATCCCCTTTTGCTACAGCGTGAAGGTCCTTGACCCCCAACACTGCTATGGTTTATTCATGTGGTGAAAGTGACAGTGGATCAGAAAGGTGCTGTTCTCCCTCTTTGGTATCATTTAGTGAGAACAGAAGTCCTTAGCAGGAAGGCTCGGTTGCAACCCTGTGTTGTGTTTTGGAGAGTCAGCTGGGGGAACCTGAAGGGAGGTGAGGTCACCCTCTGCCAGGTCATTGCCAGTCAGTCCTGATTTGGCCCAAGGCGGATTGGGTTACGACGGCAGGAACCTCCAACTGGCTTTCAGGCCGTGGGGCTCTGCGCCTCCCCAGACCACAGGGCATCCTCTGTTCTCTGAGGAAGCCCGGCTGTTATCGAACCTCTACTCAAAACGCTCCCCACCAGCCATGCTAACTAATTCCCCAGTGCAGGTCATGTTCAGGCTGAACTCATGCAGTCAGCGTGGCCAAATGAAGTCATAACGCCCCAGCTTGGATAATTGAATAACAAGGAGGCCAGATTGCAGCACAATGACTGTGATGGACTTCTCTTTTTTCTTCTATTCATCTTTATCAGAATCAATGATGACATGCACTTAAAAGGAATATGTAACTAAAATATGTATTTTTTTCATTTAATTTTTTTTATTGTCATTATAGGGTGTAGAGAACCTCTTGAAACTGTAAGAGTGCAATGTCCAATCAGATCCCCACATTTGTTGTTATTCCTCCCGCCCCCATTTGATTGACTCATCAGCTGCACCTGTTATCCTCCACTAGCCTTAAGTGTAACTGTTTGTTAGCACAGCACACCTATTTTGTGCTGTTCCAAGATGTGAATTCACCATTTTAGAGAGGCTTATTTTACCAATCTGTCATTATATCAGTAGAGGCAAGGGCTAGCCAAGTGCCTCAGTCTGATAGATGGAGCTTTAGTTAGTAATGCTGTCAGACATGGACTTTTCTCACATCAACTCGACAGCTACAAGCTTCCAAAGTGGAAGTTTTTAGCTGCTGCAAAATAAGAAAATTGCCAGTTTTGACTAGGTTTATCATCCCTTTAAAGTTGCAAGATTTTCATGTAAAAATACTCATCAGCCTAAATTATCCCCACTAACCAAGATGCCATGATTGCCCTGTTTGCCCAAATTAAATTCTAGTGTTGGATATTGACAGGGGTGAGAAATGTTCTCCACTCACAGGAAGTAGTAAACTGAAAGTTAAAGAGTAACTCAACACTAAATCACATAAGGCAGAAAACGTCTGCTGCACTGCTCTCAATGAGGTGAAACTGTCAAGGCACACTGGACATCTGACCACACCCGATCAGTGATGTAGAGCTAGTTTGCTTCTGTCACTTTCACTTGGTGCACGGGCAGGTGTGTCTCCTCTGCAGGAAAATGTTCTTACTTGGCAGACGATATAATAGCAATCCAAGGTGGACGCACACCTTACTTTGAAAGGAATGGAAGATGGCACTCTGATTGGTTGATTGCATGTTACACCCAACACAGCGATGATTAAGCACAACCCTTTTGAACCATGTACCTGGCACAACCACCATTTAATCCGCCATTAAAATAGACCTCTGTATAGCTCTGTTTTTTTTGGGGGGGGAGCAACTGACTCATAGATCACATGTTTATTTCATGTTTTTGTAAGTTGAGGGTCCTCTATTCAGCTCACCCTCGGCAGTTTTGCATAGGACTCTTTTAAGGGCAATATCAAGACTCTGTCCCAAACAGCAATGAACAAGTCCCCAGGATTCTGGGTATTGAAATTCTCAAAACTGAAACTGTAAACTCGTTTGTAGTTTTGCTTTAAATGGTTAAATAAAACAAATCATGCACCTTCCTTTGCCTCAGACTGGAGGCTCCTCAGCACTCCACCTTGCTGGATGAAGCAAGTAATTTTTCGTCACTGTTTTTGCACACCGATTACCTTGGAGAGGTTAGCATTCATCCAGCCAGCAGACACACCCGATGGAGACTGGGCGTCAGTTATGAGCCGCTTTGCCCTTCCAAGGAACATTTGTAGGCCTGCACAAAGGAGCTGAACTGTCCATTGAGCTCTTTAACATGGCTGGCATCGTATTAAAGCACAGTTATGTTGTTGTGTCACTCTCACACCTGCCTGAAATAGATCTGCCAGCAGCCCAGCCCTATGTATAAGTCCTGACAGGTCCTGACTGCGGTTTACTGATCACATGGCACTTCAGCTAATACAGGATGTCACTTTGTTTGGGTGAAGGTTGCAGGGCATAGTTTTCTGTCAGGGAATATGTTCAGTTCAATTTTCCGCTGTTTTTGTTTATTCATGAGAGGGTATCCTCCCAGTTACAGCTTTCCATTATTAAAATGAGCGATCAAAAAAGGAAAAAAAAACTTTCCAGTGCTGTTGAGAGGGTTGAGAGGCCACTGGGAGTTCATTTATTCATATAATTTGACAGGAGACATATTAATTTATGTCTGTAGTCTGTAGTATAATTCCACAAGAGAAACATATTCTCTAAACTAATGGGATGTTATAGGTATTGTTTTTATTATTATTTTTTTTTAGTATTATTATTTTTCTTAACTGTGTATGAAGAGAGAGCACATAACCCCCTGGCACACATTTGAAAATATCTGAAGTAGCTTTACAAGGCCTATTTTACAGAGGAGAGACTGTATTATGCCCATGCCCGTCCACATGATGCAATGGGTTGAATTTTTATGGCTAAATTCCTCTCTGAACAAAATGTTCCCCAGCATATCTGACTGCTTCCTCTTCTGCTGTGTATTTGTGGTTGTCCAGTCATCTCAGGGCAGGTAGACATGTGGAGAGAAGAAAAAAAGAGTTGTTACTAAGACAGTGTGCTCTTCTTACTAAGTAATTTGTTGCATGTAAAGATATTCAGAACAAGGTGATCTTGACTGCATTGGTGCATGGAAAATGATTTGGCTTTTTAAAGTTCATTTTCTAAACTTTTATAGTTTTTTTAAAATTCATGTAAAATAGGCTTTCTCAAATTTAAAAGAGGCCAGAGTGGATAAATGGGACTAAATCTTAAGATAAAATGAAACTAAAGCTGTAAATGCATTAATCATACGAACTTTGAACCAGGAAGCCTGAGGTTTAAATGCACCTAAACCAACATAAAAGCAATCAATGTAAACATGCAGAAGAAGCAGTTATAGATTTTTTTTTTTTTTTTTTTTTTTTTTTTTTTTTGTCATTGATCATGTTTTCCTTTGTGTGATTAGTCTTAACTGACATATCTGCATTCATGTTTTTATTATGTCCACAGTTCAGCCATTACCTGTGTCTATCAGGTTCATTCAGTTTTCATCAACCGCTCTTTAAGTTTGTTTTTTTCTCAGAAGACAGTGGCACTAAATAGTGGCACCAACAACACATTAAACCTCTATAAATAGCATCTTGGTGTTGTGTAGTGGTGTAACAGTCGGCCACATCCTGTTTCTGAGGCTCACACAGCGTCAACAGGGTACACAGATGAAAACGCCACGGCCACTCTTCTACCTTTTCATCTCTCTCGTCTTTATCGCTCATTTCTTCAGAATGGAAAATCATTTGACATGAAAGCGGAAAGTATTAGTTGATAAAGCACAGTGAAAAAAACACTGCAGTTAATGTGTGGGCGTAGGAGACGTCACTTTTTTTTTTTTGTTCTGACTGAAAAGAAGAAAGGCAGCGACTGCTTTTCCTCAGCAGGAAACAGAGGGTACGTTTGTGGCTTTTTGACACCAAGCAATCGGGTTTTCCCTGACCCGTTGTTACCTGGAGCTGTTTACTCACCTCAGCCATAGAGATGAGCAACAATATTAAAGTTTGATCAGTCAATTGTTACATGCACTTACACCTCCCTTTTGTCCTGCACAGGCAAATCTAAAAATAACTTCAGCGTGTAAATGCCTGTTTAGCCCAGAGCGGAATTGTGTCGAAAACAGCCAGCAGTGTTGGCTCAGGTTGAATTTTTCCAATGGGAGTTCCTCCTGTTTAGGGAGGTGAGCCCCAACCAACCTGTGTGTGTGTGTGTGTGTGTGTGTGTGTGTGTGCATGCATGCACACACTATGTGTAACTATGAGTGTATGGAAACCGAGGTATGCTATTATTTTTGTGTGGCCTATATTTCTTTAAAGTGGTAGTTTGCAAGATCCTTTTATTTTCTTATTTCTTTGTTGTTGTGTTTTTCATTTATTATGTTGTCATGAAGACTCACAATAAAACCCCTCATTAACTGGAAATACAGTATCCACCACTGCACTATATTAAGTGGTGATAGTACAAAACCAAACAGAAATGCATTTATATAAAGATATTGCTTATTATTCACTCGAATTGACTAAATATGTATTCATTCTATAGCATAGAGAGGTTGCAAGTCATTTAACCTTTTTTTTCCCAGCAATACCAGACAAAAGTCTCATTTGCAAGAGGGGCCCTGGCCAAAATGGCATCAGAGTCAAAAGCAGGTTTACAGAAATAAAGCAAATAAAATCAAACCAGCACAATAACTATAAATGCACATGAAACAACATTAAACAACACAGTTACCAGTGTGGAATGACATAAAACGAGAGCAACTTTGAAATATGGATGAGATGTACTGTGATGATCAGCCATTGACCTAAAGACTATGTAGTGATAAGGAGCTCTGGTCCCAGTCTGTTTTGGACACAAATCTCTGGGCCTCTGGGTGGCCAGATTTCCTGTCTGGGCTCCACACTGCTGGATGACTGTTGGTGATTCAACTAGACTGGAGTGTCCTTTCTCTCTCTCTCTGTCTCAGTCTCTCTCTGTCAGCTTTATCATGGGGTGCCCGAAGCTAAGAAACACAGGGCTGTGGGGTCCTCGCCATCTTACAGTCACTTCCCTCCTTTGTGCCAAAGAATACAGAGCAGATAAAGACAAGGGACTGATCTCTGTCTGCCCGACTGTGGGAAACGCGCGGGCACAGGAACTAGTACAGGAAAGGCCAGAAGATGAGTTAAAAAAGAGATGTGCATCTGGGACCGATATAGGTTTTGGACCAAAGCCCCCAACAGCTTCAGTTTCTTTCAATTTGATCATTGCCTTGCTGAACAAAATCCAAGAACTACAAGAATTCAGTGCTTTCCCCAGACTCAGGATGGAAAAGCCTCTGAAGCAGCTCTGGGACACTAACACTCTCTATTGGAAAACCATACTAATGACATTCTTTTAGGTGGTTTAGCAGCTCCTGAAGGCAGGTGTGTGAAAATCCACTGAAAAGCCAATGCACAAAAAAAAAAAAAAAAAAAGATCACTTTGTCAAAATGGGTGAACTATCCCTTTAAAGGTTCTTATGCAGTGATTGTTAAGAGGTGTCTTTAGTAGATTAATTTTAACCTTTCATTTTGATTTTCCCTGTCAGAAGAAATAAATGCTATATTTTGTCAGGACACTCTCTTTGGTGTCTTTGGATTAGGCCAGTATGAAAAACGTTAACACAAAATTGTTACATTTCAATTGCGATGTAATTGTTGTAGAGAGGAGACAGTGTTTCATCTATTCCCCTTTTCCCAAGCACAGAGAATCAAACCAGCAACCTTCCAGTCAGTAGCTTGCTTAACGGCAGACTACAACACCATCAAACCTAACCCTAACCTTTAATTGAGCTCTGCATGTGCTTTGTGATGTGATGAGCTTCTCAGACACTGATCCACCACTTCTCTTGTGTTTCCACAGTTAACGAGATCATCAGAAACGACCTCTCCAGCATCTCTGTGCACACTCACGCATAGATGTCCACAAGTCTTCAGCAGCAGCGCAGACACAGGCGCTCACACGCATCTACACACACACACACACACACACACACACACACACACACACACACACACAAATACAGACACAGAAGGCCGACATCGAGGACAAGACAAGTGACAATAACCCTCGAGATCCAGATGATGAAGAATAAATTATTGAGCAGGATCTTCCAACGCGCCCCTCGTTGTCATCAGCTCCTCCCTCTCTCTGTGTTTCAAAGGCTCTCTGCAGCGCCACGTTGACAATCACTGACAAAAAGACTGCATAGCTCCATTCGAACGAATGAATGAATGTTCTATTAACAAAGGGAAGTGATGTTGGGAGAAAAGTATATGCCTACACTTGCCTTAACTCACAGCATATGCTCTCCAGTGGACCAAACAGCTCAGTGAGACTGAATACTCTTCTATCATTGACAAAATGACAATCTCCATTTTGAGTGTAACCCGTGTCGTACGTTCATGCATGGACAAAGATAACAGCACAGTGAGTGTAACACCATTTTGGTTCATCTGTCTGTGTAGAAAACCCACAACAACCCGAGCGGTGCCTTACGACAGCGATAGCAACAACAAGACAAAACAAAAAAACATCACCAACAGCAACAGTCACTCAAATGCAAATGGCTCATTGTAACCCAAAGCGGTTGTTTTTCTATGACATTTTGTCATTTCAATGATTTGTTTACAGGGAAACAGATTTAAACAAGGCTGGAAAATATGTAGGGAATATGTGAATAGATTAGAATTGTATTTTTTCCTTGCTTTCTTATTATCTTGTTGTTCATTTATACTGAATGTTATGTATGTATGATATTCTTTTGTATAAACACGTATTTGAATATGTACTTATGTATGCCTTATGCTTATATTATGCAGTTTGCTATTGACCCCCTCGGTTTTCCATTCGTCCCCCCCATAAGTTTTCATACCACTTCTGCTACCTTGCATTATTCCTTTCACCTCAGTGCCTATTATTATCATCCCGCCCCAGTCTTCCACTCGTCCACCTACCTAAGACCAGGACACAGACATGCTCCGACAATCAGAGAGAATAAACATATCGAATGACAACAATTGCTGACCGGCAGGGGCTTCTAAAGGCGGGTATCAGCTTTTTCTTTCCCCCGCAGTTAAAGGATAGTTAAACAACGGTATGCTTACCTGCTGAATTTCAAGAATACTCCTGGCTGACATATATATATATCTATATATATGTATACTTATCCATACCTCTTGCACTGCAGGTCTGCATGTAAATAGGCACACAAGTAATAGAAGTATGCAACAATCTCAGTTTTCCCCTTCATCGGTGCGATAAAGCTGAGGCAGGACTGACTCGTAAAGCCTGGCAATAATTGATCGACGTATATCAAAGGATTTTGTCTTTGGTGAAATTATTGTCCAAGTTTCCCTCTTCTCTTAATGTTCGAGACCTTAGCATAGAACGCCCCGCTCCCCCTCTCTCCGTACAAAACATTATGCACTTTACCGTAGAAACAGAGCAGGTTTTTTCTTGCTTCCAGACCAAATGTTGTAGATCGATTCCCATCGTAGCGTGATGAACACATGAACCTTGGCTCTGCCGTCTCTTTCAAGCATGCACACCGTACTAACGTCGGGGATAATTTAGCTGACCGTAGCTTACCAATATAGCTTCCTAATACATTTTAGACATATATAATGGCATGACTAAACTGTATGTATAAGGTTTCTATTTTGTGCCTTATTCTCTTTTCTTGGCTACAAGATCATTGCAGCTCTCTTGCTTTTCTATGTAGGCACAAGGTGAAACATATTTCTCTTTAATATTAAATATTTATGAAAAATTAAATGGTGTTTTAAGTGCATTTAATGTGTTCTCAGCAATGAATTAATAAATGACATAATGATGATCATACTTAAGTGCGGTTCTCCATTATTTTCGTCTTATTTTGGATTTTGAGCCGTCAGTCCTGTGGCGTAGAACCTTGATGAAAGATTTCCTCTACAAGCAGGGTTTTGATTTTAGCTTTATAAATATCACACAAGATTTTTTGCTATCTGTGACTGTTAGAAATTATGTGAAGTTTTCAGATACTCCAGTTGCTCTTCATATATAAAATAATAAATTTTGCATCATGAAATACTGCATCAACTCAGCTGCTCTGTCTTTTTTTTCCCCTCTGTGCATACTGAAAGCATTGTGACATGCATGGCCCATATGGCCGTGCTTCAGTTTCAAGGCCTTCTCATTCTTTCAAGGTGCTCAGCTCTCTGTGATTTTCCTGCGTTGTACTGCCTGACCTGAGTAAACCTTGGACGCTTCCAACCTGTCCCTGTTTTCCTAATAAAAAAAAAAAGTGTGGGGAAAAATATATTATTTTTTCAGGCATGCGGCAAAATTACATTTTCTGATAATTATATTTCTATTCATTTCTTCATGTATTTCACTGTAAATACCTTAACTTGTTGTGAACTGGGGTATATGGGTAAATATTAGTGGACATAAATATTAATTACATTTTTTCTTTTGATCCATGAATTACATTTTTAGTACTGCACTATTGTATTTTATTTTACTTTATTTTGTTAATATTTATTCATTTATTAAATATTTTAAATGTAAATTATTTTATTTTTTGTTGTTTTTAATTTTTTTTTTATTTTACTTTTTGTTTTTGTTTTTTGTTTTTTCATTTTTTCTACTTTATGTTGTCTTATTTTCTATTCAGCACATTCAGATACACACACACACACACACACACACACACACACACACACACATACATATATATATATATATATATATATATATATATATAGCCTTTTTTTTTTTTTTTTTACTGTCTGCAGGTCCTCTCAGATCATTTTGTTGGAATCCGTTTAATTATGCTGGTATCAAAAAAAAAAAAAAAAAAAAAAAAAAAATCAAATTAAAAAAAGAAAAAAAAAACATACAGATTATGGCATTTTACCAACAGCTTTACCAGCCAGCAGAGAGCCCACTTGTCTCAAACAGCAGATGGTGCCTTTTTTATTCCAATTTTGTTTCACCCGTAAATACAAACCTATACGTCTGCTTACACGGTGCAACAAGCTGCTGATATGCCAAATACAAGCAGAGGCCTGTGTGTTTTCCGGTGAGTATTGTTAATAGTGGGTGGTTATGAGCGTGGCACAGCTCCTCACCATGGGAGCTGTGCCACGCTCCTGTGTACCACCTGCCAGTCCTCCAGACTTTTTCCATCCAGCAAAGTTACGAATCGCCCATCCCCATAGTGACAGAAGGCAGGCCTAGGCGGTGCTCCCCGTACAACCATGTTAAGCCCAAAATAGCCCCACTATTTACAGATGCAGTCACGCCCCTTTTTCCTGGCACCCTCTCCTTACCTAAATATTCCTCTGACAGAGCCGTACCCTTTGACACAGTGGAGAAATGACTCCGGGCCATGGTTTCCACTGCCAGTGCAACAGACAGGTGGAGGGACTAACTAAAGCGATGGAATATTCATGATGCAAAAACAAGAAATTTATTGACATGGGTTGAAAGGCCTGGGTGAATTCACGATCATTATTATTATTGATTATTGCAAAGCATATTATGCGTACAGTCCCTGCAGAATCCTGCAGAAGAGCATTGACATGTGGATGTTTTACACAATTGCTAGATTAGGAAATTATTTCCGAATTTAGCAAATTGTTTGTGGGTCAACATAGTAGCCAGGCCACCGAAGGCCAAATCAAGGATTTGAGAGCTACAATTAACTGCATAGGTTTGATGTATTCCTTCAAAAAAAAAAAAAAAAAAAAAAAAATCACCAAGTAATGTGTGTTTACAAAGAGTAAATTGTAAAGAGGTGTAAGCAGGTATAAAAATGAATAAAATGTTTATATTATTTATTATTATTTGCTCTCTTTCCTCTTTTCCCAGTTGTAGCTCTTCAACATTGTGAGTAAAAAAAAAATGAATTATATTGTACAACTGCTTGTTATTAAAGTGGTAAGCTAGGTGTAGGTTCATTTGTCAGCCACCACTTGAGCCTCCTAAGATATTAACATCTGAGTAATCTGTAGGCAGTTAAAAAAAAAAATAAATAAATGCAGCATTCAGTGTTGTACCGTGAGACAACCACACTCACAAAAACAGAGTGAATGGAGAGGAAAGAAAGACTCTTCAGCACATCTGTGTCTTCCTGCAGACTCTTCTGCACGCCGTGTTAATGATGACGCATTTTGACACAACATGAGCTCTCACTGACATGTGATGAAAGCCAACACACATGTATGTTGTCCGACAGTATGTATGTTGTCATTCACTGCTGCCAACTCTCTTCCAAGCAAACAGCTACTGGCCTCTGAAATATCTATAAGTTGCCAAACACAATGTGCTAATTTGCATATGAATTTAGTGGAGAGCTTGGTGGTGGGTCTTTTCTGCTCTCCCAGTGGCTGGAAGCCCATGGGTTGGGAATATAGAGACCGGACCTCCTTGAATTAGAAAACAAGTAGCACAAATGCATATGCATTGACATCAGCCATGCCAATTTGTTGCCAAATGCTTTGGCACTGAACACACCGGGCCCTATCTTACACCCGGTACAAAGAGGCGCCAAGTGCAACACAAGTGTCTTTGCTAGCTTCCAACCAGCACAGTTGTCCTTTTCACATCCAGCGCCCACATTGTGGAAATAGTCACTTGTGTCCATCTGAGCACCCATGGGTGTGTTGGTCTTAAAATGAAGTGTGGTCAGGCGCATTATCGGTGCATTGGCATTGATTGACAAAATCCAGGTCTGAATCAGTGGCACAGTATTTCATCATTATTTTAAAGGAGCATTATCAAGAGTGCGGATACCCGGCCCAGACAAGTATTTATAAATTATGTTTGGGTGAGGGTTCGGTCATGTCAGTGTTATTTTACTGAAACATCATGAACCTACTGTCTGTTCTAGGCAACTGTGTGTATAGTGCTGGAGATTGTTAAAAAAGAGCCCACTGACATTTTAACCAATGGTCCAAAACATGGAAAATCATTGTTCTGATAATGCAATTGCAGCCAACAATTCTATCTTACAATGTGGAGATTGTTTTTTTAAACTATGGTCCTTCATTGGCTTTGCTACATGATACTATTAAAGAGACACCGGAGGCTGCTATGAAGGATTTAATATTATGAACAATTGTATTAACAAGCACAAATCTTAATATATTTAATTTACATGAAGTGTAAAAAGAGCTACAAAAAACAGAAATTTCCAAAAAACAAAACAAAATTTACATTAGAATTATGCAGAAGATTTAGGGGGCTGATGGCACAGGGAGGGACTTACAAGATGAGTCTGATCAACACACCATAACACACGCTTGTGCAAAGATGTCACAGCAAAACAAAGTGAGTAAAAGGGGTTAAGTGCAAGTTTACATGGCAGCGTGTTGATGATTCAACAGAGGGGCGCTCCCTCACCACCTCAAGTTCCACAAAAGAGGACCACTGCTTGCCACAGCTGGTTTGCCAAAATCAGTGACATCATATACATACAAAAGGAAACGATTCCACTCAGGACTCACAGGATTGGATAGTAGGAATTGCTAAAATAATGGCTCCAAACTACCTTCATACAATGTGCAATTCATGTGCCAATGCATTCTAACCTCAAATTAAACCACATCATAATAAAGGCAAACAAGCAGGGATAGCAACCTGCAAAAGAACCAAGAACACAAATAATTACAGGCATAATCTTGAGCCAGACTTACAAAGTAATGTAAAAATAAATAAATAAATAAATAAAGCCCTGTCTCCTAAACAGTTACTGTCTCATACAATTAAACTGCATTTTCAGTTATGGTTCGAGGGGACAGTATTTTGTCATGGATTACGTTTGCTTGCAGTGCATCATGAGAACATTGGTATTCACTTAATCTGAGTTACCCACTGGGAGGCAGGTGGGGTGGTAGATGGGCCCAACAACCAACCATCACCCTCTTGACCCGTGTTTGAGACCAGCATGGAGCAACCGTGGTGCTTCTTGCAAATGTTAGGTACATTACATTACCATAACCAAGTGTTTTTTGTGCCTAAATCTAACCTTTCCCTAACCTTAACTAAGTAGTTTTGGAGGCCAAAGTAATGAAACTGGCTAAAATGCCGCCCAACATGATATACAAGATATATTGATAAGAAATGTATTTGTTATACATTAGAAAACATAAACATAATCTGCAGCAAAATGCATGTCCCTCTAAACATAATTAAGATTGTAGTTTAGCTTTATAGGAACGTAATTTGTAGGAGACAGGGTTGAAAAAATAAAAGGCAAATACGTCTGAGCACATCAAACACCACCTTGTACCAAGGGGCTCTGTGTGCCTTGGGACTGTGTGTACTGGACTATCTGAGGGTAATTATCACTCAATAATACTGGGCCATCAAAAGAACAACACAGAAGAAGCTTTTCCCATCACCTTGCTCCCTGCTCAGTCATAGATTGAGGGGCAAAAGGCTAAAGGCATCAAACACTTGGGCTACAAATAACACAGCATGGAAGCACAGCCACCAAACCAGGCTGTCCCACGCTGCTCTTCAGATCTGTATGTACTGCCTGTGATAAGAGCAGGGAATTAGACACAGGTGCGCCACATGCTACCCATTAAGTGGCAGTAGGTCCCGGGACCTCATAGGTCACCATCTATGTACAGGATTTTTTACATGTTGTTTCTGCATTGTGGGTGTTGCTTGTCATTATGTATTGTTGTTAACCATAACCTTAGCCTAACCTTAACCAATAAGCCAAAAAGACCACCCAAAATGTGAAAAAATGTGAAAAAAATGTTCTTAGAATTTTTAATTGACTTATATTCATTCTCTACAGGATTTCCCTAATGTTAACCATAACCATCTTATGGCCAGTCCTGTCCTCAACCCTAACCCCAACCTTAACCTAAACCTAACCTTAACCGGTAAACCAAAATAACTCACCCAAAATGTGAAAAACAAACTTGACGCTGCTGTGATGACAGAGTCCCACTGTGTTGAATGAAGCGTGCATGACCTCCAGCAAGGTTTTGTGATACGAATTGAACTTGCTGTCTGTTAGTACTACAACAGAGAACAATCTTTATTTAAAGAATATCAATAAAAGTGGCGTTTCTTGTGTTAACTAGTTTGTTTACAAAAACTGTACTGACAGTGGGAAAATGAAGTGTCAGTGGTCAGTCTAAAAAAAGTTAGCCTTTAATGACTTCTTCACATTTTTGCAAATGCATGTTTAATGTTATTATCAGTTAACAAACAGATAATTATTATTATTGGTTATTGTTATCAGTCCTCAAATTCCATATTGGTGCATCTGTACTGAAAAGTCAGTAAATGAAATAATGTCAAGTTGGCAACAGTGATGTCACACTCTGCAGGACCAGAGCTGATTTCTTGACAGATGTTAAGCACACACTGACTGACTGACTCACCAGCTGGCTTACTGACCGACTTAACAACTGAAACAGACACAGCTTTGCACACTCTGCAAACAGCAGAGACCAGCAAAAAGCCAGCCTCTGATCATGATGATTGCAACGCGTGCCATTTTCTCCCTTGTGCACCCTCCACCTGGCACGGGGGCACGCCTCAGACGTTTCACTGTGTGGCTTTATAGTGTCTTTATGGCTTTGCTTCCCCCCCCCATTGTATTCCCACAGAGCCCTTGATTTGGGCTTTTATAAAGTGAGTGCATAGGCACAGTGGTGGAGCTCCTGCCCTCTTCTCTCATCGGCCATCTGCAGGCAGTAAATCCTCAATATACCTCTGTTATGAAGGGCACGTTGAGAAAACCATGGGGGTGGCTTTAAGAGATGCTTTAAGAGATAATTGCTTGACCATACAGAAGGACCTTTGATAGTTTCGTCCCATAAGCACGCTCCCCATTTGATCTTTTTTCGTCCCCTGAGTCTGTTTTTGTCCGCTTTTTTCTGTTGAGTTTGACATCAGTGCAAGTCAAGAAACGCGTAGGTCAAGGATATAAACAGATCATCTTATCAATTTCCTTTTGAAGGCTAATAAGGAAGGAAGGTGTGGACCATGTGGCTCTGTGTTTGTGTTTACATGTGGCTTTTTATGTGTGTGTGTGTGTGTGTTGGGTGGTTTAGAGCGGGGTAATTGGACTCCACAGGTGCACCCACACCCCTTCATGGAACCACTTCACATGTGACAGGGCCAAACAGATGACCCGCTGACACGCTGACATGGTCACATCGTTGCGGAGCCGCAGACAAATCACATTTTTAAAAGACACTTTAAGAGACGCTCGAAAAGACAACCAGATGGGGCCTGGAAAATCTTGTGCCGTGTTTTATTCTCCATCTGCAATCATTCAGCTTGATTCACTATCTCTTTCTTTTGCGATGCGTGAAATGTTGTGCAAGGATTTATAAAAATTTAGCAGGGGGGGGGACAGATGTTTGAGCTTAAGGAATGCGAAAAGCGAGAATTAGCCTGAAACTGTGTGTTTATATGATGGCAACATGTGAGTGCCCCGTTCTCCACATCAAAGTATTCTAATTTCCCTTTGTAGTTGGCCCTGAGAGCTCAGTTTCTTTGTTGGGGGAAAAACTCGGAGACATCCCGAGCAATCATTCGTCTATTGTTTGCTGTAAATGTTTCGGTACATACGCACAATGTTTATGTTGATGTAGGTTGTAGCACACATTAGGGATGCTCTTAATGGGCTACAGTAAAAGCCCTTTGCTAGTCAGAGTTCAGGCAGGTGCAGACTCTTACAGTAGATAAAGGAGCCTGGCATTGGAGATGAGTTCACGACAATCACTGTGAGGCTTTTAGACGCCTTCTCCAAGCTCAATCTTCATTTCCCCTGACACTGATTTTGCAATAAGGATCCGGAGAAAAGGGGAATGTCCATCTATTCATTTTAATGATCCCTCATTATTGACTGCTGGCAGAGAGGGGGCGGGCGAAGGTAATGATTCTTTGTCTTTGCTGGCCAATCACTCCTCTTAAAGGAATAATACTCTAAATAAGGCCGCTAATGGATGCCCAGTGTGACCTAAGGCTGACCCCACACACAACCCATGCGAATTGACTTCCCGACATGGCGGACTGAAAGTTTGCCATTTTTCTCCTCTGTTTCTCTAACGGTTCCTCCTCACTGAGTTATGATTTGCCCAAACCATAACTTCAACAGAAAGCGTAATGGCGATTATGAATATCCACCCACAAATCCCACGGGGACTGTAAATATTGATTTCAATAAATCAGCGTTAATCCATTGGAATCAGAACCCATCACATTTGCCATGAACACTTGTCAGCTGGAGATATAGCGACTGTCTGGATGTGCTTTTTTCACCCAAATTATGAAAACCATTTGCCAGGCCCTAATTTTCTGCTTCAGCAAGATTCCCTCACCTGAAACCTTTTCAAGTATTTTGTCTGTGCACAAAGCATTTTGCGACCCGTCACTAATCGGTTTTGGATGCCGGGGGGTTTCTCGGCGGTCCTGCAGAAGACTTGCAAGGGAATGCCCTCGTGTTTTAGAGCTACAGTGGACATGCACTGCAAAACAAATCACAATTTTAACAAGTCATGTAGTTTCACATTCACTATGAGGTGAAGTTTCCAGTTTCCAGTTTTCCAGTTTAAACAATCCAATCCATAATTTTCTGTCATTTTCCTGATCCCACTGGCTTATCTGTCTTATTCTGACTTGTTTTCACTTATACATGGTACTACAGAAGAGTGTGAGGGCCACACGAATTTTTTTTAAAAATATATATGGTTCTGAGATTAATCTCAGAATAATGAGAATGAAGTCAAAATTCTGAGGTTGATGTCATAATTGTGACATTAAAGTCAGAATTCTGAAGAAAAAAGTCTGATTCTGACTTTAATCTCACAATGCTGACTTTTGTCTCAGAATTCTGAGATTGATCTCAGAACCATCTGTTGATATTTTTTGAGATTAAAGTCAGACTTTTTTTGATTAAAGAGACTAGACTTCAGATTTCAGATTAAAGTCAGAATTCTCAGAATGAGGTCAGAATTAGGACTTTTTTCCTCAGAATTCTGACTTTAGTCTCAGAATTCATAGATTTATCTCAGAACATGATTTTTTTTTTTTTTTTTTTTTTTTTTTTTTTTGGTGTGACCCCAATCTTCTTCCGTACTTTTCCAGAAAAAAATCCTGAAACCAGAAAAACTGTACTGGAAACAAATGGGATTATTTCACTTGTTTTAAGAACAACAAAATTTTCACACTGAGTAAGGGATTAAATGACTTGCTTCCCTCTCTAACCGCAGCTCGGATGCGATATGAGTCCCTGTAATGTGTGTGTTTTGCACAGTGGCGGCTGATTTAGCCATCATTTAATGTGTGTGTGCATCATACCTCTGTGGGCTGCTGGTCATAGCTGTCATCAGTCTGTCAAGGTAATGAAGCCTTTACTTTGCAGCAACCTCCAACAGCTCTTTAAGGCACACTTCACACCAGTGGAGAAATACACTCAGGTAGAAGCTGCTCTGCCTGGACGGTCCGGTGGATGACGGGTGGGCGGGGGATGTTATTAAGGCCATTCGTCTACAGGGCTCCCCAAGCCATACTATTCCCAAACTAACCGCAAGACAACCCTATCATCTGCAAAGATCACCTGTCTCCTGCACACTATATGAATGTTTTATCATAAAAGCTTTTCTTTTTTGCTAAGTGCCTCCTTGAGTGTTTGCTTTTAAGTTTTGATTACTTTATGTCTTCTTGGAGAAGAAGAAGAAAAAAAGAAAAGAAGACGAGGCCCATTTTGATATAATGGACTTAACGGGAAAGTTGAAGCCGCTCTTGTTTCTCTTGAAGGCGATGGTGCAGTGGAGTTGTCCAGCACACTGGGTGTGAAAAAGTTTGGACAAAGTGGTCATTTCAGTGCCTCGGCATGAGCAGGGCTTTTCATCCCGAGACTGCCAAATTGGGCCAAGCAGGTGGAGAGAATGGAGAGGGGAAACAGACATGACACAATCATATAAATAAAACAGCATGGTGCGGTTCATATAGGATCCACATGTTTCCGTCTGTCAGGAAATATAGGATGTCAACCGTCCCGGTGTAAAAAGATTCATTTACTAGAATTAAAAGCAGTCCAATTCATCATCCTTTCCCTTTGATGTGGTGGATTACATCTCATTTGGCTCAATGTGATAGTTCAGCTGCTCTTTTTTATATGTGATAGCTGAGCTTCTTTTTTTTTTTTTTCTACAGCCTTGAGTCATTTAGGAGAAAAAATATTTTTCTGTCTTCTGGTCCAGACGTTGAGGTTTCCAGCCACCCCCCCCTCACCCTCCTCCTGTAGCTTTTACCAGACATCGCGTTGTGAGAGGGGAATGGTCGATTGCATAACGGCAGGCGAGACTTGATCGTTCCTGGCCTTCTCGCAAAATTCAATCATTCTCTGCATACTCCAATCCCATGACGGCCCATTAAAGAGCAGCGCGGGCTAGGATTTCCCCTCATATGTTTTAAATTGAAATTACGATCACCAAGTCTGCCATATGCATGAAGCTAAGGAGACAAGGCGCTTGGGGAGAAGGAGATAGTGTGATATCAAAATAGTTGGGCTGAAAGAGACACAGAGAGAGAGAGAGGGAAAGGAGGGCAGGATGACAGAAAAACAGAAAACACTGGGCTCTCTCTGATTGTGTCGGTGATGTTGCTTCATCCTACCACCCACAGTCCGACTGGTCAGGCTGTCCACCTGTCTGAATACATTTTGCATTAGAGTAACCTTCAGCTCCACTGTTCCATGGGTGGGCTTGTCATTACTGAGCCGCCAAGCGTCGTTCAAACTCTCAGAAACTGATTTCAGATTCTAGTGGAAATCGTTCGCTTTCCAAAGATCCCAAACATGTCCTGCTGAATTACAGGGAAATGTATATAAAACGATGCACAAGACATAGAGCTTTTTATATTTGATGAAATGTTCCAGCCATAAAACAATGACATCTGGGGTCCAAATATTTCACTCAGTGGAAGTGTGATGTAGCTTCAGTGAAACAGCAGATAAACAGTGGAAAGGATGATGGAAAAAAAATGTTTTTTTCTAACTTTGAAACTACCTAAGGGGGGATTTTGGTGAAAAGTGGAGTTCAAGCAGCTGTAGAGGAAATTATATTTTCCTCTGTTTGTATACACATTGATCAAATATGTAAAATGCAGACATTTTGAGAATTGGAATCCTTCAATTTGAAGTTGCTGCATCCAAATTCCATTCTTTTTTTCCAGGAGGTTTCAGACTAACTGGGTCTGTATTGACTCCCCTTACTAAACTTTTGCTAAAACCCTTCCAATCAGACTTACAACATTTGAAGTGACCCCAACACACCCTGATTAACTGCTTCTCAGCACACTTGACTCACTAAAGCCACAAGCAGATACAGGGAGGAGAGGTATGAAGAGATGATGACCCCAGATGTTCTTTGAGGAACCAATGGGACTTGACTCAGACGATGACTGGCCACGAGTTCCTCATTCCTATTTGTCCCTGTGGAGTGGAGGAATGATAAATACACACTCACACATACACACACACACATACCTGCATGGATAAGCACTTTCACTGATTTAGTGTAAGGAGGAAGTGATCCAGACATGACTCCAGTGACCTGGGCAAACACCCCAGAGAGATGCACTACTCCTCCAGCTAAACAAAGGCTGAGCGATAACTTTATGCTGTTGACAGAAACAGTGGAGAAGTTTCTGTTGTATGACGTCCAAGATTTTAGATTAAACACTCAGACCTGAAGCCTCTCTACTTCCCAAGTGTCTTAAATACACTGCTGATCCAAACCGTGGATGCCTTTGAATCTTGATGCTCGCCTGCAGCTGGGCTTTACAACCTCAGCCAGAGATCTTGCAATCCTATAGTGACACCTACTGTTCCTTTAAAGAATTGCGGTCCACCATGTGCTCTTGAAACACTTGTACTCTCTTTATTCAAGCCGCAATAACACCAAAAAAAAAAAAAAAAAAAACTGTGACATTTCTTTTTATTTAAAATTTTCCATGTATGACAGTACCAGTGCTTTGTTCTGCTACTTAACTAACATACATAAAGCAATCAAAATTGAATGTGACATTAAAAAAAAAAGAAAGACAAAAGTCTAAATATGTAAACTACACTGAAAACAGGTCTTTTAAGGCACATTTAAAATACAGCCTCCTTATAAAAGCAAAATGAATTGTCTAAACAGCACTAAAAATAAACAGTAACTCTAGATGGTTCCTTGGTTGCGAAGGAATTGTCATAGGCTTAGCAACAGAATACTATTCTCTGTGGTCTTTGGGATTGTTAAGGTCTGGTCTCATGTTGTCTGACACACTGATACTCTAGGATGCCATGTCCACCTCTTGTAGTGTTGACCTTGTTAAGTTAATAAATAGATATATCTGTAAAAACACAGTTTAACCCTTCGGAAACCAGCTGACAGAGTAGATACAGTGACTGTTACAAACATTACAATTCTAACCCTTTACAGTCAAATTTGCCCCGCCACTACATGGGACACCTGGTGTTGCAGGGATCTCCTGACTTGAAAAGTCCATAGACATTGACCAGTGGAAACATGGATAAAGCGCCGAGCATGGAGCCCAGCTGCACTACTGCTCCACACCACACGAGGGCGCTGTGGCCTTCATCCCGCAGAATCACACCAATGATGACCTTCACATAGGACAGGGTCAGGACAAACAGGATCCAGGCCATCACCTACAGCAGAGGGGAGGCAAATATTGTGCAAGGTTGGTTACCATTATCTCCAAAAGGACCTGCAGCCTCTGAAATGGTTCTCAGATAATCGAGTTTGGCCTCAGCACGTTGGTTAGCCAAACAAACACTAGAGCAGCTATTTAGTCAATTATTTCAGTTAGTTCTTTAAGGTGAACATCTGCTCTGTTTGGTTTTAATAAAAGCCTGCAGATCCATTGTCAAGATGGCATAACTGAAAAACCACAAGGCTAGAATATGCATTTCATTTTTCATGCTCAACACTTGTGATTTTAAGATGCAAAGGGACAAAATTAAACACATAAAAACATCATAAAAGCAAAGTACATAAAATAAATGTCACTTTTTTTTATGTTACATCATCCCACAGCTCAGGCTACATGGATTCAGTTACAGCTCAAACCATTTCTTTGTAAAAAAAAAAAAAAAAAAAAAAAATCTGCACTGAGAAAGATTTTTCTGTAAAAGTGTCTTGCAATTGAGTGATGATAAAGATTATATTCTAGTGTTCGGTGGAAGTGATGAATCAAAAAAACTATAAAAATGAAAAACAAAAGTATCCCCTCCAAATAGCAGTGAGCCAACGCTCTGTCCAGACAAAGGACTCCCCAACGTTTGATCTTTTTCTCTTGTAGCTTTGATATCATTTGCTGACAAGCACCAGATGAAACAGTTATTTAAATGTGGCTGGGAATATGTGCAGTTTAATGATATCACCTCACAGGGTTTCTGAGTATAAACCGTCCTCCAGCAATCATTTTGAATATATTCTGCACATAGGGCTGGATGATGCAGACAAAATCAATGGACATCACAATATTTTTTCACTGAATACCTCAGTGTTGATATTGTGATGACATTGCAGGGATGACTATTGGTGCTTTTCACCAGATATTCTCCACAGTGCAATTTATGATGTTGACTGAGGAGGTGGAATCAACTAGAACAGTCTGTTCAGAGCAGTTCAGAAAATTAGGTTCATTGTAATCCATACTTTAAAACCAGGAAAAGAAAAGCCATATGCCATATCATGATATTATGATAAAATCAAAAATCCAAGACAATAATTAGTCTTGCACACTAATAGCCCTTGATGAAAGAGCAAATACAGCCCTCTGAGAAACTCCTTAGAAATGAGATGAGTCAGATGAGTCTCAAGAAGCTGGGACCCAATACAGGATGTGGCCCAGCTAACTCACGCAATCTAAGCACGGCAGCTGAGTGGCAGCTGCCTGTTGCATGCAAGTTGGTTCACTTCTGAAATCAGTGCTGAATTCAAGTGGTTGTAGTTCGTGAGATGTGAGACGCTGAAATGTAATGCGTCTCACGCATGTTTGTTTTGTAATGTTTTGTAATGTTAACACCAACTTTTTCCTATTTCGATGGACCTTTGCTTAACCTTAACCAAGACATTTTGGTGGCTGATGGTGTGTGTCCACAGGGTCAGTCATTTCCATGCTTCCCATTCATTGTCAGTGTAGGCAGCTGTGGGATGCATTCTGGTTGCACTGCACCTTGAGAGACAGGGCGTCACATAGGTGTCTGCTAAGGTCTAGGTTACTGTATGCAAATTACAGGTGTCTGGCGTGTCTCGCCGCCTCTGGAAAACTCCTGTGAAACCTTTAAACTAACTATCGTCGATCTAAAATGAAGACAGATTCAACAGCTGCAGGGTTTATTTCTCGCCTGGGTTTATTTCTGCTTTCAGAAATTTATTCTGGTGAACTGTTTTTTGTAATATCAAAGAAAGTTTTGAAAAGCCATGTTGGCCCAGTTTGAAATCCAGGAGTGGACGGCCCACTAGTAAAATGCTCATCCAATCAAATGCGGCTGTGAGGTGTTTGTGCGGTTATAGGAGAGAGTAGCTGCCAATCATCAGGAGCGACACGCCCATCAATTGTCCAAATGTGTGAAGCAGCACAGCAGCTGGCATCAAACACACGCCCCTGTGGACACGCAGCATGACAGAGCTAACGAAGCAAGCAAACAGGTGTTACTAATGAAACGTTACGAAAGTTTTTGTAACTTCAGGAAGGGATTTGAGTTATGAGTGATGCACAGATTTGGACTGGCATAATAATGGATTCTAATTAAGTCTGAGCTGATAGGATCACAAAAACTGTCATTCACATCACACTCCCAGAACAAATGTGGTATGTACCAGGGAGAGTCGGTACGACACGTTAATATGGAACTGCGTGTGTTGTTGAACTCTTTTATAGCCCATGGGTAACAGTAAAATGGGCTACAACATGCCACAGGAGAAGAAATATGAGAAGGAAAATGAATTGTGAGGGCATTATGAGATGCAGTGTGCATATCCTTCATTAACTTATTATACAGTAAATTGTGGAAGGAGGTCATAAAAAGTTTGTCAGAGATGTTTAACGCTAAAGTCCCCTTACATGCCAAACTGTGTGTGCTTGGAATATACCCGAAGAACTTTCTGCAAACATCAAAGCAATTTCCAGTTCTGGACTTTGGAATTCTTCAAGCCAGGAGAGCTGTTGCATTGTGCTGGAAGAGTATGGATGCTCCTCCATTGAGAATGTGGATAAGGGAGCTTTCTGATTGTACTGGACTGGAAGGACTAAGGTACATTGCCAAGGGCAAACGAAAAGACTTTGCTGAGCTCTGGGAACCATATCTGCATATCATGACAGATGAAAGTACAAGATTTATCTGAAAAGAGTTTGTAATTTTTGTGGGAAATATATTTGTTTATTTATTTTGTTTTCTTTTATTTATTTATTTATTTTTTTGTTGTTTGTTTGTTTGTTTTTCCCCTTATTATCTAATTAATGCAATTTAATTATCTATGTCTAAATTGAAAACGGTGCAAGTTAAGTGTATGTGTATGTCTGTGTGATGTGAACATAAATGTCGTATGTTTGGAAAAGTTTAAAAAATGACAATAAACACAGTGTGGGAAAAAAAAAAAAACTTATTATACAGTGGTATCTTTTAAAATCCAAACACATTTTGCAGTGAAAGACACTTACTATGACCACAGTTCCAGTGGGACTGTAGACCAGCAGAGGGCAGGGACTCAAAGCAGCCATGGCCATGATGTAAGCACCGAATGCTGTCCCCGTCACGGTCAAAACACCCATGAAGATGAGAGACCTAGAGACAGAATGCATTTGGGAAAGTTTACATGGGCATTGACTTGGTTAACAAATACTTACTCTCATGTGAACAAGAGATATATAGGAATATGGTACTGGGGAAAATCCAAAACATAAAAAGACAAAACAAATTTTTTCTTATTTCTTATAATGTAACCCACATAATTGCTATTACAAATTGCTCTTGTAATTTTCTAGCAATTTAATTTTAAATATAATATTTTGAATAAGTAGTTTTGTTGTAATTTTTATTAGAATTACTTTATTACTTTTTGCTGTTTCTTTTATTTTTTTCTTTTATTTTTTCTTTTTTTTTTGTAATTTTTATTCATTTCTTGCCAATTCGTCCATCCACCTTTTCCCATGTTTGTGATTTTGCTCAAACAGGTAAATCAATTTTGGCATCTTAATATTTGATTTAGACATCAAAATGCCACAGGCTATCTAAGACCTCTATTGACCTCTATCAGTGACCAGTAGGAATTGTAATAGCATCAGTTAAAGCATTGCCCCCCTATTCACACCTGTTTGTATAATATGCGCATAGTAAAGCCACATGTTTTCTCATAGAGAGTAGTAATCTAATTAGAGCAGAGCTCCCACAGAAATAGTCGTGGAGGAAATATAATAACAAAGCTTTTCAGGCTTTGCTGCTGAAATGTGTTGTGATGCTAAGTGCTCACTCATAGCACCTCTATCCTTTTTTCACTAGTTCTTCTTCAGTTCTAAATAGAGGTACATGACAAAGTAAATGACAGCAAGGGAGTGTAGTAAGCCACAAATATGAGCAGTAATCGCTGAGTCACTGGTCTTTATCAATAACCCTATCAACCTACCACAAATATACTATGGCCATTTGGTGCTATGGGGCAGAAAAAAATTATACTCATTGCCCCTTTAATAGAGTGGTGACCGGTCACCTTACTTACCTGATCGGTATAAACATGGCGATGAAGCAGGCCATGGGGTTCGCAACAGCTGCCAAGGTGGCAGCCAGATGGTAGGCTTTGTTCCCATAAGGCAGACAGGAGTATGACTGCACCGAGGGCAGCACCGCATTGGTCAGAGCATTGACCCAGGCCAGCACAATGAAGATGAACATCACCTCTGGGCTGCTGTACGTCCCCTTCCCGAAAGAGCTCCTCTGCTCTCTCCTGCTGGCCTCCGACGGACTGATCATAGGCTTCTGTTCTGCTGTCTTGACGTGCAGGGATAGATCTTGTTCTCTCTTGCCCGGGGCCAGGTGGTCGCTGAAGTACATGTCGCTCTTTCTCTCTCGTGCCACAGCAGGGTGATGGTTGAGTAGGATGAAAGCTACGAGGCACACCACCATCATGGCACTGAG
The DNA here is from genome assembly GCF_902150065.1 of Myripristis murdjan. NCBI lineage: Eukaryota > Metazoa > Chordata > Actinopteri > Holocentriformes > Holocentridae > Myripristis > Myripristis murdjan. The sequence continues at coordinate 4,550,462 of NC_043995.1, read as the reverse complement.
GAAGAGGAAGAAGACCTGGGCAGAGAAGTTAGCGGGCTGGTAGATGGCCTTTAGCTCTCCACTGTCACCTGTTGTCAAATTATCGAACGTGTGGTTGGCTGCTTCAGCCGCAGTAACGTTTTGACAGTGGACCACCCCGACACCTTGAATCAGGGCCACCAAAGCAGGCACGAGGCCGCTGAGCCCTTCCCCTACAAAGTATGTGGTGAGGTACTGGGGGCTCAGCCTCATCATGAAGGGCAGGAAGGTGACGGAGGAGGTGCAGTCCACCACAGACAGCAGGAAGCTCAGCACCAGGAGGGGCACACTGTGCAAACTGCCACCCACTGGCACCGTGTACTGCCAGAGGAAGGCCAGCAGGAACGTGGCAATGATCCCCAGTCCCACGATACAGTAAATGACAAGCCGCTCGTCCAGAACCCCGGGGCGGAAGCGGTGCATGACGGTGATGAACAGGGGACCTATGTTGGCCATCTGGATGAGGACTGTGAGATAGGATGGCAGGTACCAGTACTCTGGGATTTCGGGTACCACTAGGGGAAGCTCCACCCACATTCCATTGATGGCCACCCATGAGCCCATGCCAAACAGGCACGCCAGCACGTGGGTCAGCAGCGACATGATGAAGGTGTTAATGAGGAATGCCGGGAAAGATGGATTTACACAATCTGAAATTCAAAAACAGTTTGATTATCAGCACGTGATTAACAGCTAAAGGACTCTTCACCACAATTTAAAAGAGATGTGGGACAATTAAAAATTTTCATTAAAATAAAATTTGTAGCAGGGCTTGACTGCATTGGGACAATATTGATCTTTCATTAAAACCTGTCATGGGCCAATCAGTATGTTTGATGAATATGATGTTATATTTACATATTTAATACTGAACTGGTTGTCTAAACAGCATTGGTTGTAAATTTGATAAGATTTCACATATGTTTGAATGAATATATGTATATTGTTATTATCTTTAATAGTACTATTAGTGTTTCTACTATTGGTGGTAGTAGTAATAGTGCTAGTAGTAGTACTAGTAGGCCTAGTACTAGTACGAGTAGCTGTGGTAGCGGTTATACGAGTAGCTGTGGTAGCGGTTATAGGGGCAGCAGCAGTGGTAATGGCAACAGTCACAGTAGAAGTATTAATTGCAGTAGTAATTATAGTGGCCTTTTAATTATCCCTTTAATTATCTATTTAATTATTCCTCAATTTGGCATTTTATTCAAATGTAATTAAATGTATTATCTATTAATTCGTTAAATTGTTTTTACCCCTTGTGTTTTTTTTTCCTTTCATATTTTATAATATACCATTATACCATATTCCATATTTTATTCTTTTTTATATAAATCATCCTTTTGCTCTTGGTTTCACTCAATGTTTTCACTCTCCATGCTATAACACCTGATCCTTTGTATTATTATTTAAATTTTCAACCTTTTATCCACTTAATCTTGCCTCTAGTGTTTCCTCATCTCTAACTGTCCAGATTTATGTGAGCATTTCGTCTGGTTACCGAGGTTCCTGTTTTATTGTATGGTGTATTACAGTTTCAGTTTTATTATGCCCTGTTTAATTATGTGAAGCACTCTGCGTTACATTTATTTATATGAAAAGTTCTATACAAATAAAGTGTGCTTGATTGATTGACAGTTGTAGCAATTGTAAGGGCTATGGTAGTCGTAATAGCAGTAGTAGAAGTAGTAGTGGCCTAGTTAGTAGGAGAAGTATAAGCAATAACAATTGCAGTAGTAGTAATGGTACTAGTAGAAGAAGTGCATGGGTTTCATGCTGGGTTTCAATGGAGGGTTTTGGTGTCTTGCAATGGTCTGAATGCTGAACCTTTTTGATTCAAACAAAAGCAAAGTCGTGGTGGAAACACTGAATTCATGTTTTAGGAAGGTTTCACATGCAATTAGAATTTAAAGAAACTGAACATCAGTCATTGGTGGCTTCAGTCCATCAAAATCAGTCAGCCTGTTGTTTTCTCTTGCTCTGTTACAGAACCACAGAGGGAGTTTTGAACGCCCCTGTAAAGTACCTTGTGGGTGACCCATGCACGCTAACAGTTAAACAGGATCTAGTAATATTATCTAAACAAGTTAGCATAGCATAGCTGACTTTCACATGTTGTCGTTGACCTCAAAAGCATGGTTGTTCTCTGTATTCCCATGTGGCTGGAGATGACCTTCCCACTCTGTTATTCCCTCCCTCCTGGGATACCAGACCTTTAGCACACTAACACACTACACCAAAAAAGCCTCATGTCATTGTAAGACACACTCATAACAGGAGTCATATAGAGGAACAGAAATTAGTTTTAATCTGTGACATAAACCCACAGGAACTGTGCTATCACGCAAAATTTGTCCCCATCCGTGATAGAGTGATTCATTTAGACCCAACCACAAAACCCATCAGATTTGAGCTGTGTCACTGAGTGAAATATGTCCTTTCTGATCTAATAATTTTAAGTTGATTTGAAGAGGTGATGTTCCTGTCAAAAATGTTTTTTTTTTTTGCTTCATATTTAATGAGTTTTCCTAATTTAACGGGTACTACTGGGTAAACATGAAATTCACATGATGATATATTTTCAATGTCCTGTACACACTTTGTAATGCATCGGTTATAAATAACAAAACTCTGTATTTAGAAATAATATTAAGCCATAAAAAGAGCAAAAAATAATATTTCTTTCCAATTTTAGGTCAATCAGTGAGATTTTACGGTGATTTGCATATTTTTCCATAGTCATGTAATAGGAATACGGGATGTATAAATTTACTAACATAAAAGATGCTAGTAAATTTGAACATAACAGGAGGGTTAATTATGTATATATCTAGGAGGGCGCCAACTGCCCAGAATAAATAGCAACTAGGAGATTATTTGGTAACACTTTACGATAACAGTACAATAATTAACGTTAGTTAACGTTACTTAATGCCATAATGGTTAATTAACTGTCAGTTAATGATTATTATGGCATTTACTAATGTCAATAATATCTACAATAACCCTTAAATAACATATAAATTAATAGCTTAGCATGAACAGCATTAGTACATGATTCTTAGACACATTAGTTAACAGTTAGTTAACTGTTACTTAATGTTCATTACCTGTTACTTAATGTTTATTACGTCATTAACTAATGTTAATTGTTGTACTCTTATTGTAAAGTGTTACCGATTCTTTTTAATACACAATGCTCAGGTTCATCAAGTAAAACTTCTAATAATCTCTACTATCTAATATAATAATGTCTAATAATGACTTAAAGCCTCACTTAGGTGAAATTAATAACGCAAGCATAACATAGTCCTAGTTTTGTCCTGTGACAAATGAACCAGTTAAACTCCTGGTTTCTGTCAAAAATTGTGAACTCATCCTAGATTGCCACTTTGCCTCTGTACACATTGTGTGTTACTCCACTTCCCTTACGTTTCACCATCCCTTTACACAGCACTGCTTAATCAACAAACACACAGGGAGCAGATGGGCTTGGAAAGGCTTGCTGCTCTAGGATAACCCAACAATCCAATAACCTCTGCGTACTTCACTCACAGTCCAAAGAGATCAGAATTCATCATCCTACCTCATTCAGAACAGAGCCAGAAAGAGATTGCCTCCCCCTTCCTCCTTCCTCTTAAAACAGTTTCATTCCATTATGATCACAGTTTTTTGTGTTACATCAGCCACACAGTGTGTCTCTGTGTGTGTGTATTTGTGTTGGTGTGTCCATTCACTACCCCTCTTCTGTTACGCATGCACACACCAAGTAACATTGTGCTTCCGCCTAACTAATGCACCTGATGGGAGGCACTGCGCAGACGCAGCCTTCCTACGTCACCATGACACTAGTCCTCTGCTATTGGAGGCTGCTTTCAAAACCAGCCGGCCATGTGCTCTGCCTGAGCCTCACAGCTCAGCCGGTGTAGGAGGAGGGGAAGAAGAGGGCGAGGTTTCAGCCAGAGAGAGCTCCTCCTCTAGCTCTCCCTCCCCCACATCCAGCATGTACGACCTTGGGGTCTGCCCTCCCTTAAAGAAACAGGATCTGGTAGTGTGACTGAGGAGGGGGCAACTGCTAGTAGCTGCACATGCAGCACACACTATGGACTGATGTGTACTTGAATTAGATGAGTGTAGAATACAATCTGCCAGCTTTGGTCTTTTGTTAAATTAGTCAAAGACCTTTTGTGGCAGGCACAGCGTAGGTGTTACTAGTGATGTTAATGAAGGTTCTGTTTTATTTAAGTGTAGCAGTGAACCAGAACCATGGTTCTGTCAGGGCCTTTTCATACTAGGTACGATTTCCTTGTACCATGCCTTAACAAGCAGTTGTTCTTGAGATCACATGCTCCTGTGTTAACATAGATAGACAGATAGGTGAGGAGACAGAGGGAGAGAGATAACTATAACTATAACTATATAATAAATCGGGATTCTAGATGTAACACAAATTGGCAGAGTTGTGACATTTCAAAATGTCAGCTCACTGTAAGGAGTTTTGTGTGAATGAAAATTTAATCTGATAATTCCTCAGTGAGCCACAGCTAAAAAAAAACAAAAAAACAAAAAACAAAATCAAACAAAAAGGAATTCAATGAGGATGTGAATGCAGCATATAAATCAACATATCACATAAAGAACATTAAAAAATCTATTTTTTTTTCTTTTTAATAAATACAGTATGACAGTCCGCCGTGTTGCTGAGATTGTCCATACTTCCAATATGTTGCTCAAACAAATAAGCCTCATGTACATTAATTAGTAGAAGAAAAGAATATTATACTGTAGCACCAAAGTATTTTTTTTTTTTTTCTCAGAAATGATTACCAGTAACCAGTGAGTGAACCATCACCGCTGTTAGCCAGAGCTATCCTCCTCTAATATGACACAGAGTCCTGACCTGAATAGGCATGTTGGGTCAGTTTTGGGTCATCACGGGGTTGATGAGCTAAATGGGCTTTAACACCCTGACAAGACTACAATTCTGGGGAAAACATTAAATTGTGAATGAAGCGTGCATTTACTGTCCCATGTTCACCAGTTCAATATTCTGTTAACTAATATTAACCCTAACCAGCCCTCAAATACAGAGCTGGACCACATCTTGTAAGGTTGCCATTATGTGCTTATACAGAGCTGGGGAACACAGGACCGTGGGAACATAGGATCTTGGGAACATAGCCATCTATTAAAATTAAAATGTAAATATGTTTTTAACTAACAGCAAATATTGGTTTCTTCTGCATGGCCTGGTAGAAACTGCTCCGTCACGACACTGATTGTGAAATGGAGCTTGGCATATCAGTCCACGTTCCCTTCCAGCTCCCTGCCTCGGTTTTAATGTGCCTTATCTCTCGTGGCCTGGAGGGGCCTTGGCTAGCCTCGCCCAAACAAGACCAGACAGACTGAGCTGCATATTATTTATGGTTGATGATCGAGACTGGCTGTTGACAGGCAACATACGGAAAGCAGCTAAAGGCTTATTAGAGTTGAAATATTTATGAAGAATGCAATGCGCCTGCAGTCGTTTGGCGTGACTGGCTTGTTATGTGTAGGTTTGGTAACCCTCCCTAACCTCATTATAATCTTAGGCGTGGAGAGAATTTCTAAACTAGTCTTAACCGGTTTGTCAAGTTTAATGTTTGTAGCACCAACTCATATTCAGCAGGTAGGCCTTTGGTTTTAAATCCGATAAAGGGGAAAAAACCCTCCTGAATCCTGTATAAAGACAACTATTAGTGATTTATCTTGCATTTCTAGGCCTATTTTGTTTGTTGGTGTGCTTTTCTCCTATCTGCTGAGAAGTGGCTCAGTGTAAACAGTGGAGTTTAGCAGCTGAAATTGTTTCATCTTTTCAAAACATCAACAGCAAATGCCATGTTTTGCTGTCAGTTATTCAGAATAATAAAAAAAAGGTTTCATATGCCAAAAGGTCAACCATCACATAGAGAGAAGTCCTCCACTATAAGAGAGGCAGAGTTACCAGTTTCTCTAGTGACAGAGGCCTCAGCTGACAACAGTGCAGCCATAAGTGAGAAATGGGAACAAGTCATTAACTCTCTCACTCACAAAATCACTAACTGAAATAATAGTAGGTGAGATATGGTATACAAAAAAAGTGATAATCAGAAAATAGCTGACTCCTGCAAAGCATTGAACATCACAGATAATGTAGAAATTTGATGTTGCAACTACAAGGTACCCAAACTCACTATCTAGAAGTGTATGGTATTCTGGTAAACAGTTAAATGCAACTGATTCCTTGTTTTACTGCCAGTGACTCAACAGGGAGTCCATGCTGCCTTCCATGCTTTGTGTTGTAGTTAAAACACTGAGAGAAAATAATTATGATTGATATTACCTCATTTTCTTTAAAGGCATTGTTCTATGCCTACAAACAGACTGTTCAGATCTGCTGGGAGAAGAAATATTTTCTTCCACAGGTAAGAACCATGAATTATCACACAGTGATGTAGGATATTTAAGAAAACTTAAAAAAAAAAAAAAAAATCTTGTTCCAAAATTGAAATGGCCTATATTCCTCTTTAGCAGGAGACAGATGACAGCTGCAGATGACAAAGCTGTGCCTGAGAAGTCCAGATGCAGATTCAAGTGCTGAGCCCAAATTTCTCTCAGCATGTATTATTTGTGATTTCCTCAACATGTTAATGAAAAGTGTTTATATATGCATGAATTAGACTTCTAAGGCATAATTAGCTATCAAGGAGTGTTTACATTAGTGTTCTCGATTTTTAGTTTTAGACACCATCTACTCAGTGAAGACACATGTATGAAGTAAACCTTTTTTCTTTTTTGTTTTGGAAAGGAAATATTACTCTATTTTACTGCTAATAAATGATCTGAAAATAAAGAAATACATTTATAAAAAGAATATGTGTTAAAAGGTAAGTGTGTACAGTGTGCACTAACTGCCTAATGAATAACCTTAGTAATACTAACCTGTGCTGCTACAGGCTGGTTAGAGGTGATGCCCTGATGAACTTTGCTAAGCCTGAATAGCATGACCAGATATTTGCCAGTCGTCTTAAACAGCCTAGACTCAAGGAGCCGAAAGAAATCTAAATCCTATTCCCAGTGAAAACTGTAAAATAAAGCAGGATGTCCTTGTACACACTCACATTAACTCGTGATAATATTGTCCAGACAGTCAAAATAGTAGCTTTTCTCAAGGGTGTTACTTTTAACAGATAAGACGACCAAAGCTCTGCCTCAGTCCAGCCATAATTTAGCATTTAGGCACCATTTCATGTGGCAGACTGCCAAAGACCCCTGCCGCCAAGTAGAGGCGAGAACTTCTTTTCTTGGATTCAGATTATATGTAATATGTGTAACCCAGTTACACAGTACTTACTGTAATCTTACCTTTCTAATACAAACAGAAGTGTCTCTTAAATGCAAACTTTGCTCTGTTCCCAGAAGCCTGGTATAGTCAATAGACCAAGGATTCTCATTTTGGCAAATTAGTACAAATAAAATCTAAATCAATGGCATATCGACTCTATTTTCAAAAAGCTTCTTCATTCCTCTAACGTTCCTTAAATACAGGCAAATCTGGAATGTTTACCCCTGGAGCTTCATTTGCTCCCTGTCCATTTTACAGCTGATCAATTCATGCTGCAACCCATGTGTGAGTGAAATTGGGGACATGCCTCAATGTTTTTATGATGTGATTACATATTTACTTTTACAAATACGTATTTTGATTGGTATAGTGGTTGAAATGTGTTAAAAATATGTTAATGTGTTAAAATAGTCCTAAAACATACAGCAGAAATACATATTGGCATGATAGAATTCTTTGATATAATGCAAACAGACATATAAATCTCATCAGGTATTTCTCGTTAGGTAACACGTAGTGGGTTGGACAGTAGCCACAGATGAATAGCTAATACATACAGTCCAGCAGGAGCCTTGTGGGAGAATCTAAAGCAGTTGGTAAAAAGATATTAAGAGCAGATTTTTGCTCGAATTCATACAATTTTGACCCCAAAGAGACAGTTACATACACGCTACAAATTTTACATTCCTGGTACAAACTGAAGTCTCTCTTTAATGCAAATCTTACTCTCATGCTAGAACCACAGTTGGGAAAGTTTGCATTTATGCAAACATAAACAAACATAAGAGGAAGGTTTTATGAGCGAATTTTGATGAGGTTGCTTAAGGAACCTCAGTTCTAATGTTGCACGCATTTCATGAAGTAAACTGACGGCTGCAGTCATCAAACGTCCACAGGAGTCATGTAACAGTGTAAGACTACACAACTCCACACCAAACTCCATAAACTGGCGTAGATGCTTTACATTTTAAATTACCCTCATCCATCATTGTAAATTGCACAACGACACCACCTACCAGCTTCTGGCCTCCCTTTCAGCTGAAGCGCTGCTGGATGTTGGATGGGATGTGAATCTCCTGAGTCAACAGCCGGCTGTGGAGAGAGGTTATACAAGTGTGTGTGAAACTATGCCAAGGGCTATTACACTCAGATGCACACACTACCTACACCACTACATAACAGGACAACCACGCTCTGATGTGTCTGCCTCTGCAATAACCTTGCACAGAGTGTGCTGACTGCTTTGCACTAGTCTGGACCGGTGTCATGTGACCGCAAAGGGCTGAGCCAGGGGTCCAGTCTGGGAGTCAAAATCCTGGGCAGCGGCGGTGGGAGGTGCTGGAAGGGAACAAGGAAAAAGGGATGAAAGAAAATCAAGAAGGAGGAAAGAAGGAAGGGAAAGGGGGAGCTAGGATGGGAGCTGGAGAGGCTAGAAAATGGTGGGAGAAAAGTTAAAGGAAGAGATCCAGTGCTCTGCGGAGGATGGATGTGCTCTCCATTGGGTTGGGGAGTGAGTGTGTGCAGCTTAGTCAACCATAAGATGACTGTGGACAGCGGCTTGTGGTTTCTGAGTGGGTGGTGGGTGGAGGTCAGGATCGCTTTTGTTCAGAGCAAATTCCAGGTCAAATGAGAGACCCCCGTTGAGCGGTCGCTTTATGGGATGGTATTTGATTCGAGTGCCCTTGCGCCCACCTCTGTGCAAGTCATTACAACATGTACTCTTCCCCAATTTTGTCAACAAAATAATTTGCCAGCTTATAATACAGCGTTATTTGTGATTGAATTACGCTTATTCCTTTAATTTAAAGTTTTAACATGATTTGGCGGTGGTTCTCAACATGGTGTCCTGGGAACCCCAGGAGTCCTCAAGGGAGTTCCAGGGCATCCCCAGAAAAATGGGCAATATTTTGATTCCAGTAATATTTTATCAGCTTGAAGTTATCCCAATGAGAGTGTACAAGACGGGCTATTCAGTTCCTAGGTTTCACACTCTTCACTGTTTATCTGCCAATCTACAGTATGGACAGTTATGGAATGATTGTCGCTTATCAGATGGGGATCCCTGAACCCTGATCAGTTTGGGGGTCCTTGATACTAAAATGCTTGAGAACCAAATTCTGTAGACCATGTTAAAAAAAAAAAAAAAACAAGAAAATAATCAGAACCTCTGAGCTGTAACTGTTAGTGACATCTCAGTGCCAAGTCTAGTAGATCACTCCAAAAAAATCTATGACAAAATAACGTGAGCGTTCCTGGCTGCAGGATTAAGGTGGACGTTGCGTGACTAACAAGTTTGAAATATGAATCCTCCTCGGTGCCAGATTCCAATTAAAATGCTCTGCTCCTGCCTCTCCCAGGTGGACTCAGCAAATTGCCACAAGAAAACAACTGCTGTCACGCTGTTCTTCTGTTCTGCTGTCGGCAAGGCGGCTGGTCTTTGTGCTGTTGTCAGGGCATACAGCAAGTTTTGGGAAGACTGGCACAATGGTCGAGGTAAACAACTGCTGGGGAAAAGCGCACAGTGGATCAGTGCTCCCAAAGTATTTATTCCCCCGTAACACCATCTCATGCTTTCACACCAAATCTTTATCAGGCGAACAGTAAACAGTAGACACCTTAACCATCCATGTGGTACACCATGCACTAATATTGTAGCATACACTGTCTTCAGTAATAGTATGTAGACCGCTAGCATTAGCTAATGTAAGAAGACTGATGATTTAGTCATAAACATCAGTAACTGATATATAAATGACACATAACTGATGTAATGAACTTCCTGTGGAAAAAGAGAAAGTGGTCTGATATATTTTTATTTTTATATGTATTTATTTTATATGTATGTTATAACATAGTTTATGATTACATTCACTATTTAGCATGAAGATTAGTGTAGGCCCACTGTATTTCATTTTGCATGCTAACACGTAGCCTAAGCATGCAAAACGTTAAGTGCTGGTAGATGCCAACACTTTAGCATATTCTGTATTGAGTGATATTAAGCTTCATGTTATCAATTGAACATACATTATCTTGAGGTTAGCATTAGCAAAAAAAAAAGTTTGTTTTGTTTTGTTTTGTTTTGTAAAAGTGTCATAAATATCACGGAAACGTGATTAGATAACTTATATTTGGCACTATGACAGACTACTTTCCCTGTTTCCAGAAGAAGTTGGGTTGAGTTAACATGGAGCACAGGAGTGAGCCATGATCCACTGAGCAGACATGGATCATTTTTTTTTCTCTGCTCTCATAACAAGAAACCTGGCCTGTTTCCCCTCAAGGCCAACCTTCCTTTAAGCGGAAAGAAACCCACTGGTACTAAGGCCAAGTCATAGGCCTTGGCTGGCCAGTCTTAGAGCGAGTGTCCACATGTTTGTGTGGGTTCAGTACTGCTCAGTGATAGAGTGAAATTTCATTCTTCAGCTCAAAGTGCATATCAAGTCCATCAGGTTTACTATAGAAGCACCTCACACCTCACTCACATCACTCAGGAGGTAAACATCATTTGAAATACATATATACTATATATTGAACACATATAATTGTATTGTTCTCTGACAAGATATAATATTTTTATATTAAAAGTCAGGCCAAACAGACACTGATGAAAAACTGCAGGTCCTAAGTTCAGTCAAAGCACAAAATAATAAGCATGACTCGTGTGATCAACAACAAGTATGACCTCTCTGCTCTCTTGAACTGAAAAATATCATTTTAGGTCAAAGGTGTGTGGGTTTATTTTATCCATGTGAACCAAAAACAGACCCCAGTGTCCAGTCACAGGACAGTACTGTGATTAGACCTCAGGATATGACCTGTGATCTTACTGGATATTTGTGTAAAAATACAATAGGCTGCTTTCTTTTCCAAAACTGCTTGGCTCTGTATTTTGAATACAAAACAAATATTTCTGTGTTTTGGTAAGTCCACTGTGAGTCTGAAGGATTTATTTGGCAGTCATCAACAGGAGGGCAACCTGAGCTGGGAAATCACAGATTATTTCAAACAAAGTTCTGTCATTGGGAATGTAGAGTAGAAATAAGATACAAGACAAGGTACATTTAACCCTTTTTCTCTCTCTGATGTTCCAGTGTGAGACTATACTTTGTGCTTGAATAATGTTGTTACAAACCTGTTTGTACATTTTATATTAATATTAATGGATGATTATTATGAACTATATGTTGGCTTTCATTCTTAGTTTTCCACAGATAAATACACTCTTTTCAGAAATGAGTTAGATCAGGTTAAGTCCACTTATTATGCTGAATAAACTTCTGTATCCACCTCAAAAGTACATATAACTTAATCGAAATGAGTAAATTCAACATGTTTGTACAATTAAGCAAAAGATCAATTAAAAATCGGATTTTAGTCATTTTAGCATTCACAGTGTAGGTTCCTCAGTGTGTTGTCAAGTGTTTCTCCAAAGGCCTCAGCATCTCTGAAGCTAACAGATTTTTTTTTTTTTAATCCATGCACTGCTCATGTGCATTCACTTAAATCCTTTCAGTCCTTTCAGCTTTCTAAATGAACCTAAGTGAAATGAAGTGTGATGTGCTGCACAAAGCATGGGCTTCATGACCCTGATCACTTTAATAAAATGAATAAATAGCTGATATCAGTGGCTGACATGATGGTGAGGGAGTGTTGTCCTCCCCTGGAGTGAAAAACTGGGAGGGCATTCCCGATGGTGAAGTCGGAAAGTTATGGTGAATGTTGAGTTTTGAATGGTAAGAGTGGTGAGGTTAATTTTTATTTTTTTTTTTAATTGCAAAATGGGCGAACTGTCCCTTTAAGATTTTTGCTCGTGGAATGCAAAGCTGTGAAGGCACCAACTTAAAAGTCTGTCAGACAGATGTCAGATCTCCCCATGAAAACATGAACACACCAATGAAACCTCAATCTGCCACTTTGTGCTACATCATCTGCACGGCATAATGCTCTTAATAAGGTAATTGTCATGGCAAATGTTTCAGTTTCATTACAAAAAGATTTATTTATCATCATCATCATTATTATTATTTTACAAGCGGACGTAACATTATTAGTGACATACATCTACAGTTTCCCTAAATAAGACATCAGAGTGACTGCTGGGGTATAGAAAGATGTACAGTACAGAAAGATTAGGGTGCATAGCAATAGAAGTGAAATCTGGCTATTGTATTTTTACAGTACAGGAAATTGTCTACCTTCCCCAACATCATCACATTTAGGCAAAGATGAAAAGGTACTTTATTATGTAAAAACATTTAGATATACTTAAAAAGTCATATTTCCAGAACTGCATAGAGCCAAATGCAATTGTTGCGTACACAAGCTACTGTCTCAGGTAGATCTAGTACAAACTTGCACAGAGAAATGCAGTACCTTCACACTCTTGATGACACGTTGTAAAGTATTTACTGGCCATTCCTGACACCACAGAGTAAAAGCCAGGCACAATACAACACTGAGCAGCCTGTGCAGGGACACATTTAAAAAGGTACTTCATTGAACCATTTCTGTTAAAAAGGGGTACATTAGTACCTTAAAGACCATGTGTGCACCTTGGAGGGAACTTGGTATGTACCTCTAAGGTTCATGTTTGTTTCTGGGAGTGTTTTGTTGTTCAGTGGTTTCTGATGCTGAAAGACCTTTACCAGGAATGTCTTACTGTCCTTCAGCTCATCATTTTAAAAGTACTGTATTACAATTAAAACTCTTTGGCTCCTAAATATGAACCTCTTATAACCTTGAAATAGATCTGTAGAGGAGCTGTGATAATTATTGAATGGAACTGAGATTAGAGAAATCCAACATCAAAGATAGAAATCAGAACAAAAAAAATAAAAATAAAATTATAATGCTTTGGATAAAAGTGACTGAGCAAAAGAAATAAGTAAAATACAGGAAATCTCATTGAGAACTACATGTCGCTGGAGAGTATCACACCCAGTGCGCTCGAAGTAAGCACAGCTGAAGCCTGCTAAAAATAACAATTTGTGTTATTGTTATTGATAATTCCCTCTCCTACTCATGAAAACTGCCAAAGTTCCCACTTGATCAACTAAATAATGCACTTAACTCTACAGTAGATGAACACAGGAAAGTGCATTGTTATGGAGAGAAATTTTTGCTAAACAAAAATCTCCTAGCGTATCCAGTCAGTATGATCAAGAAATTCAACAACACATCTACATTCTCACAGTAATGTTCCACAGAAATACATACACCGAATGGCAAAACCAAACCTGAGAAAATAATCTCTACAAATCAACAATGACCCATCTTACTTCAGTGCATTGCTCATTACAGTCTGCAGCATTTAAAACAATACTTACAGAATATTTAAAAACACATCATATATTTATAATATGGTGCCAAAAAATGAAAGACAACAATGTGGCCCTGCCAACAATGTCTTCTTTATGGAATGAAATAATAAAAAAAAAAAAATCACAAAGGTGAAGCACAGCACATCCTTCACTTACGTATCATTTTGGTATCCTCAACTTTTGGGTGCTCAGTGGTGCAAAAACAATAAAACATTTCAGTATAATTCTGTTGCAAATATGTTTTAGTTGTAAGTCATTTTCTAAAATCAGTTACACCACAAGACTGAAGACTGGGCATGTTATTGGGTTGGATTACCCAGGTAGTAAATAAAGGTTGTGTTTGTTTGGGTTATCTGATTTGGCAGTCAGACACAGCTCATCCTCATAACCACAAAGTAATAGGCAGCTGCAAAAAATAAAATATGATTTTGACAGTGGGTACCATGCAGTAAGTGTCCATGCAGATCTTCTCGGTTCCTACTCTCTACGCAATCAGATATTGATATATGAAACACATTAGGGGACAAAAAAAATGTTCTTATTGCATCAGAACTTAACTCACAATGTCCGTACACAGGAGGCATTATCTTCAAGCAGAGGTCTCAAAGCTAAAGGCCCATGAGCATCACCGCCGGGTGACGTCTGCAGCCGTGTGCCTTCAGTGTCTGTTTTCGAGATGTGACTGAGGGACTGCTTGTGCAGCCGCTATCACTTGTCTTCTGTTGGCCTCTGCTTCAGGACCCTGAGGCTGTGTTTGGGTCCGCCGCTGTAGCAAGCACATGGCGCTCAGAGGCAAAGGTGATCATGTGGGCAAGCGCTCGGCTTCTTCTGAAAGAGAGAAAACATACTGGACAAGGTAACCTCACCATCTCTGAGATTAAAAGAGAGCACCAAACTGCTTTAAAACACAGCTGAACTTTGGTGGGGTGTTGGGTGGGCATGGTGGTGAAATATTGTCATTCGCTGCTCCTTGCTTCCCTGGACTCCTAATGTAGTCCATGTAGTAACCTTACACTAAGAAAAAATGATTTGATGCACATTCATAAATAAATTGCAACTATGTGTAAAAAAAAAAAAAAAAAAAGCATACTTGTTTTTTTATATTGACATAATCCACTTTGTTTGTGTTTGCTTATGTGCTAAAAGCGTTACTTGAGACCTGTTTTGCTGCTGTATTGAAGTAAATGCAGAGGTACAAATCCAGTATTGCTGAGTAGCAGCCTAGTGGAGTGCAGAGCAGCTAATGAGGATGTTTCACCACCATGTGGACTCATAACACCCAGGTAACTATACAACCCAACATTCTACCAAGGTTCAATTTTGCTTTAATACGATTAAAAAATAACTGTGGTGATTGGCTCACCTGATGGTGAAGGGGACTTGTCCTCCCCTGGAGTGGCAAACTGTAGATCAGATCCCAAAGCAGCTATGGAGCTCCTGGGTCGGATACAGCGGTCACCCGATAAACTCCTGCGGAGCAATGCCTGGACCAAAATATTTAAGGTCAATCAATTTCAGACATTTTTGTCAGTATTTTTTCAGTACATTTAAAAAGGCAGAATCAAGCATAAAACACAAAACACTTTTTAAACACAAACACAGCTCTTTTATCTTGTGGTTGCCTTACTTTTTTGTTTTGTTTTGTTTTTTTCTACTTTAATTTCCTGTTAGTGAGCCAGACTTATGATGACATAATTCTGAGGAAATGGAAGTTGAGAGACAACAGGGGGATGGAGGGGAAGGGCTAACATTTTCGGTGCCATCATTGCTGCATTTTGTTGTTGCTCTGACCTCTCAAACAAAAACTATGCAGCTACAGAGCTCACGACCCAAGCGCACACCTTACTGGATGTGAGGAGACGGTGTCTTCCAGTTTCTGATCATGAAATTCGGTTTCATTACCTTCTTATAAAATGGTTCAATGGTGCATTTTTTACATTCATTGATTGTGAATTGTAATCACTACACACAATAACATTTGCCTAAGCCCTCAAACCTACTAGGTTTGAAACTTTCTTTAAGTGTGGTACTTTTCATTTATTTTCTTCCACAACCTTTGGTCATTTTAAGGGAATCTAAAATGCTTCGGTAATGGAAATTTACTGCTCATATCTGCAAATGTAATGGAAATTTACTGCTCATGTTTGCTTAGTTAGTATGCCCTTGATTACCTCTGTTACACTTAGGCAACATCTATGTTCCGTTTTCTGTGTAATTTCGACGCTTCTATTTCTATTTCTACGCTTGTATTTCCTTTGTAATGAGCCCAGACAACAGCCCCGGTCTGCACGCGTAAACTTTTGATGAACTCTTTTCTTTTAGAAACTTGAACTCTTGACTTGAGGGACTTGAGCCTTTACTCTGAGGAGCTTGAACTTTTGCCTTGTCTCCTTTACCTAATTTGGAAATGGCACGCGCCACCTGTGTTCACACAGGATGCAGAGGTACTGAACTGTTGTATGATATTTTTTGTGTCAGTGTCTCTGCTTGTGACCACTCTGCAGGACTGTCCTGCAGACTGCCTTGCACTCTGCTTGGTTCTCCTCTTCAGCGCTGAATAATAAAAATGCACAAGGACAATTTATTGATTCCAGATCCTTATATAACCACCTATGAGAAAAATCCACGGCACTTCCACTTGGCTAATTTAAGGCGGTTTTGGTGGATACAAGGTTGGGATATTGTCTTGGATGCATGTCATGGATCTAGCATGGTGAAGTGCTCCAGCATAAAGCTCACCTTGCGTGTCATGGGGCTGGTGGGGGCGGAGGCACTGCTGTAGAGGCTGAGGCTGGAGTTGGACCTGCTGACAGTCAAACCCTTTGAGGAGCCTCCAGCAGGAGACAAGTACTTCTCCTTGATCTTTAGGTTAGTCCGACCCTTTACTGTTGGTGACATACAACAGGAGGAAAAACAATGAAATCAACAGTAAATAAATAAAAATAAGCATTTGTCTTGTTCTTGTTTTTAGTCGCTTAGTAGTTTGACACTTTCTTTTGGACAATTTACCATTTTATTTTTAATTATAATTTTTATTGTCCACTTTAGGGAGTGTAAAATCAGTTTACTCATCTAACTGTTGTTTACGTTCTGGCTGTAGTAGCTCTATTTCTTCATTTTATACACTACAGATTTGTATTGTTTGTGTTTTCTATATGGTCCCCAGAAAGATTAGCAACCACTTGTGGAAGCTAATGGGGATCCAAATAAAGACTAATAATAAAGAATAACTAATGACCAGATCTTTTATAATAATTAGGTCATATCTGTATGAAATAAAACAAAAAAAAAAAAAAGAAAAAAAAAGAAAAAAGAAAAAAGACAGGTCCCTGGCAGAAGTTGTTCAAAAAAAATATAGCAGAACGATTGGTCTCTAAATTCAAGCATAATATTAATCTAAAAAATGTTTTACCAAAAAGATAAGCTACATGTAGTGTCACAAGCGTTTAACAACTGCAAAACTGCAGCAGTGTTGTTGTCTTCGCATGGCAGCAATAAGAAAATGTAGCCTGTAAGTCAAATTGTAAATTCCAGAATATGCAGAGCAGATGTGGTTTAAGATTAACATTTGAAGAATTCGATTTTAACAATAATTTTAGGCCATAAATTTGTGTAAATTTGAGAGTCACAATCAATTATCAATATCAATTACTGTGGATCAAAATAAATAATATTTTTTCTCTAATCCAATCTCTGTCTGGTGCTGTCTTTTGTTGAGGTATATTTCCATCAGTTATTAGAGGTTCTGTGGTGGTGTTTCTTTACTGACCTCTACAGGGATCATTCTTGACCAGAAACTCGTCCAGAGCGGTCCAGCCACCTCCGACCCTCACCATCAGGGTGCTGCGGAGGATCCGAACCATCCGCAGCTGTTGGGAATCCCCGAACTGCAGCGTACAAAATATCACATACGTTTCTAGTTATTGTATCACCTCGAATTCTCAAGTACAGACAGGTACAGACAAGTGCAGACGGCGTTTCTGGGATTTTCTGTTGATGAATTTTGAGTTTCTAATGAAAATGCGACTTTACGGAAACATTTTCTGAATAGCTGTCTGAGAACGAAAATCACTCACCCTGTATCTGTTGGCACTTATTTGCTCCACCTGGAATCTCTTGGGGCAGTTACACTGGGATACCTGTCGACTCACCTGGAGGACGGAGATTTAACAACAAGATTTAGCATCTCACCCGTGTGGATTAACCACTCTAAAAAACAAAAAAATAAAACTGTACTTATATGTCTTGATGTAGCCATTGCACACTGTCCCACCTCTTCATTGATTTGGTCTGCATCCAGAGTTCTCCTGTATGGATCTCTGCTAGGGTGTAGCGCACTCACAAACTCATAGTAGTCAATGAAGCCGTCGCCGTTCATGTCAAAGATGTTTGCCACTGCATTCATCTCCAGAGAGTTTGTGGGAAATTCTACAAAAAAAGAGACATATTGAAGACAACCTTATTTTTAATAAACTGTGTTGAGTTCATTGCAAATATTTGGCAGTAAGTGGGCCATGAATATGCAATTTTAGTATAATTAATGCTCAAAAGCAGCTCTGTTGCCCATGGTGTAATTCATCATCTCTCACTATCTCTTTTGAAAAGTAGATAGTGAAAATATAGTAATAAACAAATTTTGGAGACATCTAATACAACACAAACCATGTATTTCAACCATTATTTATTGGTCTTTGTGGTGTTGAATGAAAACGCATGTTATTTATCCAATTCAGCTGCTAACCTATGAAATTCATGGCAGCCCACAGTGAGAGATACATGGGGTTAGAGAACACTGAAAAGTGAGCAAGCCTTACTAGAAGCAAGGACACTGTCAATGAACTCCTTGTGGCTGATGCGCCCGTCCTGGTCCCGGTCGATGCTGCGGAAAACGTCTAGGATCCGAGACTTCAAATGGCTAATCCACTGTATATAGCGCTTTCGCCAAACGTTGAAGTCGAAGTTTGCAAATTCTTCCATCTGTCCAGACGAAAGAAATCAACATCAAGCATCTCTCCAAGTGAATATTTCATTGAGCAAAACTGGTAACCTAGCAGAAGAATAGGATTCTAAGGAGTTTGTAGAGCTGCTCCATTGGCACCTGAACCCATAACATTTTACAGTGACATTTCAAAAGGGACAATAACCTCTTTGAGTGCTTGCTGGTGTTGCTCCAGACGGTTTTGTCTCGCCGCAGTCAGGAGCCAAAGTTTCTGCCAGTGGCTGACCAGCTGACTGAGCTGTGGGGTCTGGGGGTCAAGGTGCTCCAGGGGGACGTGTGCAGCAGGCTGGATCTTCTGAGTGCTCCTTCTTTCTGCATATAGACAAAGACATCTCAATCAGATTGGTGAACTAATTTCCTCCATTTTATAACCTTTATACCTGTATATCCTGTATATCACTGTTGCACAGCTGAATTCTGATTGGTCAGTGAAGGCATTCTGACATCTATTGTTTCTGAATAACAGTCAAATTAACACAAAAGCAACACACTTAGTCAAAATGTATGACATACACTCTTCCTGGCCTGTTTCTGGCAGTACTTTAGCTTGTTATGAAATCACTTTCTGTCACTTTCAACTTTAATGATTGCTATCTTTGGTAAGTACAAACATGCAACATGTGGGATACAGTGTCCCTTCATTAAATATCTTACATATTGCACTTTCTAACCATGTAGTATAGAATGAACCTTTTTCACAACAGTCATTTTGACATGAAATAGGAAGGTTTTACTAATAATATTGATTATAGTTGTATGCCATAGACCTATATGGACTGTAACCTTAATTAACATCATTAGTAACACATGTAGCTATCCTACTATTCCATGTCAAAATGGCTGTCGTGAAAACGTTCTGTCACTGGATAAAGTCATTGGTCCATGCTGACTTACTTGTGAGGGGCCTTTTGCTGGGAGAAGCTTGCTGTTTAGAGATGCTTTTGTGTTTGCAGGATTTCGTAGCATGTTCCACCTCTGGCACCTTTTTGTTCAGCTCCTCCATGAATACCTGTGCAGAGGAATGGTTCAGTGATATCAGAGTTCAGTAACCTCCCCTCTGTGCCTTCTCCAAGTGGTACATTTTTCTTCAAATCATACCATGTGCTGCTCAATCAGTTCCTGATTCTGAGCAATGGTCTCAGGCAGCGGCTCTTGTTCCCTGAGGTTGAGGGCCTCCTCTGCTGAGGCGATCCAGTCCAGAAGCCTCTGGACTTCCTCTTTCTCTGCCTCCAGTGCTGCCACACCGGACTGGATCTTCTGGCCCTGCTGCAAAGCCCAAGTCTGAACCTGTCACGAAGTAGTGTAAGAAACACACACCAGTCACATCTAGATGCTTTCAGATCTTGGCATTGCATAGTGGCATAAACTGCCAAGGCACTGCAACAATTACTCTCTTTCAGAAAGCTAACTCATATAGCATCCATATTGTTATGTATTATGTGTTTTTCTTTTATCATTATGTCTTGGCATGGCTACAAATGTTTATTATGCCATCATGAGACCATGTACCTCCTCATAACGGGTCTTGGTGACACTGATCCAAGATTTGAGGGTGATTATGGAGTCTGGGTGACAGGAGGATAGGATCTCCTCACCCAGACACCTGATGTTCTCCAGTTCCATCTCCTGGGCCTGCAGAGCACTCATTGACTCCTGCATAGAAGGGCAGACAGATTCAAGATTTTACAACCTTACTGGTCAGAGTGCACATCCTTCAACTTGGTGATTTGGGTTCAATCCTCTGTTGGCAAGTAATCCAGCCTGCTTAAATGTCCTTCAGCCAGATACTGACTTCTTATCAGTTCCTGTTGTTTAGCAGCCGACCCTGACCTTTGCCCTCTTCTGAGGAGGCCAAGTAGGACAAAATTACCACTTTGGAGTAATAAAGTATTGCATTTTACTGACCTGATGCTGTCTGCGGAAGGCAAGCAAGCCTTCCTCCTCCTCAGGTATGACCCCGTATTTCAGTACCCGCTCTGCCTCCGTCAGGCGCTCCATGAAAGTGTGGACAAGACCATCAAACTTTTCAGCCTTGCAGGAACAAAGATTGAGATTAGTAAGAATTAGGGTTTGATCTACAGTCTGTATTGACTTTTATTAATAGATACCAACTAGTCATCTGCTGCTGATATAATAGAAATTTCTCTGTGATTACGGCTACAAGTAAATTTCTTGGTCTGATTCTAATGCAGCACTTTGAATATGTACTGTACTTTGATCCCATGATTGAAATGCTGTTCCAGAGACTTTTCCGCCCTGTTAACATTTTATACTTGTCATTTTCAGCATTAAAATGGTCATATATAAAGCTATTTAATAATAGCACAAAATAATGTCTTGACAACTTAAGCCCAGAAATGAGTGTTTAAAAACTCAAATTCGTCTCAACCTAACAATAATTCAAAATTTCAATTTATGGATAGATCAGAAAATGTTAGTTGAAGAAGAATGATTTCCTTTAGCTACTAGATGTACCTGCTGAAGTGCAGCCTCCAGCCTGTCCTGCTTGGTGACCGACAATTTACACACAGCCTCCCAGCGACTCTCCAGTTCATCCATCTGCTCCTGCAGCCAGTGGGCATCAGCTGTGCTGCTCCTGGTCAGATCCCTAACAGAGCGCTTCAGTGTCCTAATGCACCCAGCTCGCTTCCCCAGCTCCTTTTGGAAAGCCTGAGAGAAAGAGAAACTGCTGAGAATACCATTTGCCTCCAGTACTGAGAATAATATCAGCATGTTAACATCAATAAATCATTACCACTTTAATTTTCTGACGCATAATAATTACTGCAAACAAAGATGATCACTGAGAAGAGTGGCAGCTTGTACTGGCCTCTGCATTTTACATTATGTACCACCGCATGGAGGACAGATGTAGAGTCAAATTTGAAGGCAAATGTAATTACAGCACTAAACAGGAAGAGGACACTGTTCCAGTGCTGCAGCTAAAGTTTTGAGTTTCTTGCAGTGGCTGATGGTGGAGTGAATGAAAGGACAATGGAAAAACTACTTCTAGCTTGTTTATACTCTTCATGAAAGACAAAGATGCCAGGGCAGGGGAGAGGGCACAAGTGGCAGCTCCACTTTGTGCCAGAAAGCAGCGAGATTTGTGGTGTTTGGAGAAACTCAAGCACAAACTGGCATAAGATATAAGTTGGCAGTCATTTCAACCTAGCATCACTTGTTTATGGTAACCACAGCAACTCATGACCATGTTTAAAAATGCTACACTTAAGTCCAGAATGAATGAATCATGATTCAATCACTTTTCATGCCCATGTTAAACTGTAAAAAACATCCAACATATATATGAAGCAGTGGATGATTTCTGTCGACATTACGAAATATAAACGAAAGACCTTCAAAAGCATAATGGGTGGTGTACCTTGTGTTTCTCTATGAGATTGCTGACCATGTCTTTGTCCCCACCAACAGGAACGTCTTCAGCTAGTTGAGGCTCTGCTCTATATAGCCAGTCATTCAGTGCCTGGAGAGCATCGGTGAATCTGCCTGAAAACAGCAGTGCCTCCTCTAGTTTATGTTGCCTGAGAGAGAAATACCAGAAAATCAAATTGGTAAAAAAGTCTACATTACGTTAGCCAACAAAATCATATTTTTTTCTTTCAACTTGGTAGATATGAGATTTGCCTTTGGATTTGTGTCTAATGTGACGGCGTCCCATACCTCTCCAAAGACTTCCCACTGATGGTGTCCCAGGCATCTTTGAGCTCAGCCAGCAGGTTTTCCAGGTGCTGTCTGTCTTGGTTGGTTTGCGCCCTCTCATGAAGGCTGCGACCACTCTTCAGTGTGGCATCGTACATGGGCCTCTTTGACCTCAGGAGTTTCTGGAACTCCTAAACACAAAACAATCAGCTTATCAATAAATGCATCGTCATAAACACGTAGCATAACCAAGGAAATCTGTTATAATGCCTAGTGCACCTTCTGTTCAGTCAGTTGCTGTTTGATTTCGTCATAGGACACAGCGATCTCTTTATGCGTGTCTAAAGTTTGTTCAACCTCAGTCATCCAGTCCAGCAGCAGGCGCCAAGACTCATTGAACTGAAACATGAGAAAGACATTAGACATAAATTTTACAAAACTTCTTCTGCTGAGCACAAGTCACAGTCAAACTACAGTTTTAGAATTTGAGCAAGAACATATTTTTTGATCACAGCAGCTTTCATTTGGCTTTAAACTTTAATATAATAGCATCCTTACCTGTCTGGCATTCTTTTTGACCTCTTCCAGTATCCTGCCTCTCTCTGCAGTGCGTTGTTGTAGCTTTTTGTAGCGGTCCTGAACAGTCATGATTAGGTTCTGAATCACATCGCAGTCTTCCTTCCTGCTCAGTTCTGTCAGTCTGGAGCCTGCATTCTCCACCGTGGTCTTCTTTTCACCATAACAGTTCACCTCATTCACCAGTGTCTGTACAGATGCAAGAATTTCAATGTTTACACCAAAAAGAAATGCTTCCAAATCTGGATGCAAATCTGGATCTGAAGCAGATATAAAAAGACCTACCTTGTGATCCTGTAGCTGAGCACAGACTGTATCCAGGACAAAACTGGCAGGAGGAAGAAGCCCAATGGACTCCTCGCACTTGGCCATCTTGGTAAGTAGTTCTTGGATGTTACTGTGGAACTCCTTGGCCAGACTCAAGCCTTCTGTAAGCTTTACCTGTGAGGAAAAGAACGATTTCAAAGCATGACACTTCAGTGTGAGGATGTACTCATGATACATTTGTGTGATGGTACTGACAAAGGTAACAAAGGTAATACATGATGGCTATGCAGAGTTTGTCTACCTTGCGCTCCTGGACCTTGCTGTAAACAGACGCCCATTTCTGTTCGAGAATACACAGGCTGTGTTCGGTGCTGGATCCCCGAACAACATTGCTGTTCTCCAGCATCCTGTGAATGGCGTTCTTCACATCTGTGTAGGCATGAAGCTTTGACTCCATCTCATTACATAGTTCCTATCATGAAGGATAGGCAATAATGACATTAATGTTTTTTTTTTAGGGAAAATTCAAGTTTGAAAAGAGACAGTAAATATATTAATTTACAGTATGTCCCTAAGAAAGATCTTGTCTAATTTTTTGACTAAAGGCTGACTGATCTCACCAGGTGTGCACTGAGCCTCTCACTGGCAGAGTCAGGCATCCCCCACATGGTCTTGGAGGAGGACAGTCTTAGGTCTGTGTTCTCCAGCCACTGTAGAAGATCCTGAATCTCCATCGTGACATCTTGCACCTGTGGTAAAAACAATGCATTAGCCAAGGCTTAAGCAGCACAGCTCATTAGACAGCAGGGTTGTCTAATAATCACAAGGTCCCTGGTTTGATCCTGGGCCTCTAAACACAGTGTGTTGAAGTGGAATAGAGCAAGACGTTGAACCACCAACTGCTCCTGATGTGCAACATGGCTACCTCAAATCATCAGTGTGTTTGAATGTGAGGCATTTACACTTAAAATGCTTAAGCGGTTGTTGGTGTAGAAAAGGGGCTATGTAAATACAGTCCATTTACCATGTTAAGGACTACCATATTTAAACATACACTGATGAAAGATATGCTACATTGCCAAAACTTTATCCCCATTTCTGTTGCCAGCTAGGGTATAATGATAGTAGGTAGTGTTTTTGGTCATTTATAGATGTGGGACAGCAAACTGTCAGTTTAGGGGGGAACATTTGTCCTGAACGTTTCCCTCCTTTTTTTTTTTTGATATGGCTTTAAAATACACTGTTGGACATTTTTGCCTGATCTTGCCCTACATTGTAATCATGAAAAATACAAGCCCAAATTCAGACTTGCTTGCCCTTCTATGACAATGTTTTCCAACAAATATTTCTCCAATTCCCATGCAAATAGTGACCACATGAGGGCGCCATCATACACTGATAAACAGACCCACTTCGGATGTAACCTATGGCAATAGCACTGCAGTACACCGGATAATACTGATATATGTTACTGTCACTTTCACATTATGATCCATTGCTGAATCCTCTATTTTTCTTTTCTTTTCACCTGGCTGAGGTTGTTCTCCAGCTCCAGCTGCCTGCGCTCAGTCTCACAGCGGACAAACTCCCAGCGCTCGTTGAGTTGCTCCAGGAGAGGTTGCAAGCCATTGGGGCTGTCTCCAGACCCGACCTCCAGCAGCCCCCTGCCAGCCAGGTTCAGAGACTCCACCGTACGGACATGGGACATGACATCATTCCGTAAGACCTTTGGGGTGGAGGGCACAATGGAGATTCATTGTTGCAGCAAAACCAAATATGTTCAAAAGTATTGTTTGAAGGGTATCTTCAGGGTATCTGTAAATTGTATTTCACTTTCACTTTCACCAATACAAGTGTACCTAATTAATAAAACTCAACCATTAATCTACGACTCTATTACTTTATTAGAGTCAAGTTTCTAGCACTGGGTTGACTGTTCTCTGATCCCTCCAAGGTGAGATTGAGTTCCTACCGTTGAATGTACCGAATATTGACATAAAGATTTGGCAGGCAGGGGTGGTGTATGGTGTACGTTCACATGGTCAGCTGCCACTAACCTTGTGTTTAGCCAGCTCTATCTCACAGGTCTGCAGGTCGATGCTGATCATCTGGCTGCCCCTCAGTTGTTCAGCGGTCCGGGAAAGCCATGTGTGCAGCTCATCCAACGTGTTTTGGAACTGACCTAGACCCAGGAGAGCACACTCCAGTTGATGCTGCAAACATAACACGGATTTGTTAGTAAAGAGCTTTCAGGTGAGTTGGTTGCCTCAGCATCATCAGGTGGTGAATTTCTGTGCAGGTGTTGATTAGCAACATCTGCTTTATTTTGTGTCAAGCAGCATGATTGTTATTGCTAACTAAAGTATGGTGAGCAAACTATTGCTGTTTTATTGTAAACGTGATAACACTGCATCAAGCGTAATAGTAGACAGTTGTATTTGTCAATGATATTCTTAGCAAAAATGTGTATGTGTGAGAGAGTGAGTGTGTGTGTATCCCTTTTTTCTTTCCCTTTTTAAATGTTTTGCTTCCTTTCCACCAGGGTCCAAGAGTCAGAGTCTTCACAATACCTGATGACCACTCCATGTTCTCACCTGTCTGCTGACGGTCTCCGACTCCAGGCCGTCCCAGCGCTGTCTGAAGTCGCACAGCGGTGAGACTGAGCCTGGACGCTCCGAGCCTGGAGACAGCCTGCACACAAAGCGATGGTTGAGGCTCTCAATCTCTATCTTCTTCTGGTAGAGTTCTCGCTTAAACTCCTGCAGGAAAGAACGAAGAATATTTTTTAAGTCACTTTCCACTGACCATTTCTCATGAATCACAAATATTCTAAAGCAATGTCTCTGTATCAGTGTGAAGCAAACTTGTTTATTAGACTGCAACTGGATAATTTCAGAGTATGAACTCACCTTGAGATCACATAGCTGTTCTCTGACTGATTCCAGGTCAGTTCCTACCATGAACTCCTCAGTAGACCTCAACTCAGCTGACTTCAACCACTCAAAAAGACCCTGTTGGCACAACAACAAAAGAGAAGAGCATGGTAAATTGTTTATTGTGTAGTCGCTGTTTGATCCACTCTGCTCTAAATTCTTGGTATGTACATGATTGTAACATCGGCATTTTTTTTTGTTCTAAACAGTGAAACATGTAACCCTGCTGGTATGTACAGCTGGGAACATTTTGTTTTCTATTGCAACTGTTTCACACAGTTAACACTATTAAGCTCATTTGTTTCCCATTGGCAGAGGACTACGTGTTCTGTCAGTCACTCATCAGCAAAGCTGCAGGGAGTGAGAGGGTGATCTCTGCCAGCGCAAAGCAATAAAAGACTAGTTTTGTCCTTGGCAGAAAGCCACAACACCACGGGACTCAAACTGTACTCACTGATCCAGTTATAACATTCTAAATCTAGTATTTGTTACACTACAAAATAAGCTGACTCTCACACATGCCTATTAGAACTAAAAATAGCGCCTCGTAGTTGTATGCCTGTGCCAACCAGTCACTGTTTCCCATTACAGTGACCATGATGTGATTTGGGTTGCTGTTCTATGAGTGACGAACCTAGCTCATCCAACACCTGCCTTCAAAAAACCCATTGCCTCTCTAGTATTTCAGCTCTAGCTTGTCCCCCATTGACTTTCTTACCACTGTAAAGTGGTAAGAAAACCTCCCTAGTCAAGCGTACTTGGAAAATTATCCCTTTTGTTGTTGTCTAGCTTGTTATTCACTGTCTTTCCCCTTGCCTCAGTTTTGCTGTCCTTAGTTTGTAAATTCATTGAGAGAAATAATAATAATAATAATAATAATAATAAAAAAGTCACATTCTTTCTATGTGGTCACATGCCAATAAAGCTGATTATGATAGAATACAAAGTTGGAGCACTGACAGTAGACAACATTTCAGAAATGGATGTTGAAACTACAAATTCTAAAATGTGGATGCTTCACACACATCTTCAACCCAGCAGCACAGAGGATCTATACATTACTATAGTTTCCACATTACCACAGTTTCAAGATGGAATTACTGTCACTAATTCAGTGTCTGACCAATTGTGAAATATGGTCACAGTCTCAAATTCCTATCAGTTCATCCTTTAGTCCAAGTGGACATTTGTGCCAGATAACAAAATTCCCTCCAGGTGTTTCTGAGATATTGCGTTCATGATAAAATGGGACAGACATGAGGTCACAATGACCTCAGCCATTGACCTTTGACCACCCAAATCTAACCAATTCATCCCTGAGTCAAAGTGGAAATTTGTGCCAAATTTTAATAAATTCCCTCAAGGTGTCCCTGAGATATCACATGCATGACAACGGGACTGACGGACCAATCAACAAAAACATAACACTTCCAGCAGCGGCTGTCACCAGAGCAGAGGCATAGATACCTGCATAGTGTCCTGATAATGTAGGGCCATCTGCAAGGACTCCTCCAGTTTTTTGTGGCATTCGTTCCAGAGTTTGCTCAAGTTGTTCCATGTGCAGTAGAGCTTTAGGACAGGAAATGACAGGGTTTAAGACAGACATGCCAACTAATTAACTAAAAAAAGATGTAATTTAAATCTGATTTCAGCACTAACCTCATCTAAGCTCTTTGTAACATCAGGTTTGTCTGTGTCGCCGCATGCTGACATCAGGTCCATTCCCAAAATGCCAAGGGTGTCCAAATCTCCCTGCAGACTGTCTATGTCCTCCCTGAGAGTCTGTAAAATAACATGAGGGTTAGACGGGGTCATTATTAAGACCTATCATGATCTGCGATGGGACAACAATGGGTCACCCATGCTGCATCTGAGAAACACGCATGTCTCATCTTTTAAAAGCCTCCACACGAACCTGCATGGTTTCCAGGCTCTGGCGGATGGTTTCACAGTCAGTCCTGCTGGCGTTTAGATCCAAAACCGCCTGCTGAGCGTCATTGAGTGCTGCCGTGACATCGCTGACATCACTCCAGAACTTGAGTGCAAGATCCAGGAGTTTCAGCAGCCAGCTTTCCCTTTCCTCGGCCTGAGAGTGAGTCTCATCCCACAGCTGGGAGAGGCTGGACACACGCTCCTGGATGGCTTGAGGGAAACAACAAAGAAGATAACTGCATCATTCCTGAGAATCTGTCGTTTTCCTAAAATAAAGAACCTTTTGAAGAAATCAGCTTTATCAGAAATTACAAATTAAAGGATATACACAATGCATAGTAGTATCTCTAAATGATTGCCACACTGGGGGTTGAGACATTCATGTCTATACAGATGTTTCATAGCTGAGAGGAATGGCAGCCTCCACTGCATTTTCTATTTTGCGCCACTAGGTTACATTAGGAACATAATTTGCTAGATTGCTTTAGCTCAAAACAGGAAGAGGGTGCTGTTCTTCCAAAACAAATGCAGCATGTACATCCTTTTTTTGACCGGATGCAAGGAAGAAATTTGTTCTTCACCTTAACCATACCAGCATGAGACTACAATTTGTCCCCATCATGGTCTAATTTCTTTACGGTATTTAAAAAGAAAAAACAATGATATATTAATATTCAACAAATCACATATCACTTTTAATGTCCAGATCCTATGAACAAATCCTATAACTATAATATCTTTTCGTGCAAAGAATGAAAAACATCCATTCTGATTTTACCTGTACCAATTGAGCCATCACCAGCAGCCTGTGTGTTAGCCAGCAGCTCATCTGCCTGTGACTTGACACTGCTTAGGCCCAGCTCCAGCTTAGAGAGCTCAGCTAGGGTGTGCTTGTTGTCCTGCAGCTGTTCCTGGATCCTTGGGGTGAGGCCTTGAAGGGAGGTGGGACTCTGTATGCGACTGCGTAGACGGTCGAGACTCTCTCTGATAAGGGTCATCCTCTCATTCAGCTAGAGGAACGGGAGATTATGTGAAGTAATGTGTGTTTTTCATGCAATTATTCAACACCTTCAGCGCCAGAATTCAGTATTTCCCCCAGACACTTAACACAGGTGTAAAGCCAATGAAACAGCTTCTGTGGCATCATTGGACAACTCTCCACTAAAAGCCTGACTAATGAAATTCTTTTAGGTGGTTTAGCAACTTCTTAAGCCACAGTGAGTAAGATTTCCTTACAGGTTTATGCTGTTTGGGAAAATCTCCCCACACCATACTGGAATGATTTCTCTGGTAAGCATGTGTCAGTGTGTGTATAATAACATTTAGCTTCCATCACCTTGGCAGAAGATGAAACTGACTGCCCAATTTGTGTGATGTGCAGTGTCTGACACATTGCCTCTTGAAGCTTAAACTTTTTCACTTGTTGGTGATGCTGTGGTGGACCAACCAGATTGATTTAGTAGATTCTGGATGTAAATGTAAAAATGCATCATTCCCCAAAGATTCATCAAGTCTGTCCCAGGAGTGTCTGAGATATTGAGCATGAAGCCTAGTGCCTAGTGCCCTGTGCTGGCACTGTGTTGGGCCAATTAGGTTCATGTCCAAAATGTCAGACCCAGGTGTTCAAACCCATCATTCCCCAAGTTTCATCCAAAATGGTCCATCAGAGGCTAAGAAGTCACAAGTAAGTAGAGACAAATCCATAGTCCCCCCAAATCTACGATTGTACAACAAAGGCCAATATCAGCCTGATTGCTGTTCACTGGCAAACTGTTATATCATGCAAACCCTAGGGTGTGTTTCTTTTTGCTCATTTGTATTCACCTCATTCTGTGTACCATATGATATATTTGCTGCAATGAGAGCACTCATAATTTTTCAAGCATTATCTATAATTAGCTTTAATACCTGAGTGTATCGAGGCAAGGACTCCTCAAGCAGATTGGCGGCTTCTCTGACCCGGTCTCTGATGGCTCTATGCTGCTCCTCAGCCTCTGTGGCCTTTCGACAGAACTCGTGCCCCTGGCTGGGATTTAGCTCTGACAGGCGCTTGGCCAAAGAGCACAACCGTGCAATCAAGGGTTTGTGTTCTGCTATAGACTCCCTCAGACCCTGGGGTTAGGAGACAAGGAAGGACAGTTATTAGCAGCATGGAGAGTGGTGTTTTTAGTCATAAAAAAAAAAGAAGGTGAAAAAAATGGAATGTTTTTTTCACCATTGGAATGGAGTGAAAAAGAAAAAAAAAGGAAAAAGGAAGAGCCAAGTTGAGAAAGTCCCATTGTCTCACTTTCCCTGCATTACCTGATGAAACAGAAATGCCTTTATAAATTAGTGGGAAACTAAAGCTGTCGGTAAGTAGATTACATTAAAGAACCGAACTGTACCTGAACAGATCGGTTCTTTTACCATGAGGAACACGGTGTCATGCCCTGAGGTATAAAAGGACTTCATTGTTGAAATGGACAAAAAAAAAGAGAAAAAAAAGAGAAAAGCTGGCACTTCAATATGAAGAGGCAGGTGTCCTGTACCTGTAAGAGGTCTTGTTGTTCTCGAAAGGCTTCATAGCTAATGGTGCTCAGGGAGAGCTGGCCAATGATGGTTTGGGTTTCATCTAGCCAGGGTGACACCTCAGCCAGGCCCTCTGAGAACTGGAGAAGCAGTGACTGAGCATGTTCAAGCTGCAGGACCACGTGGGAATTGGTGGCTGAGGTGGTGTTGCATTGTTCCTGCAAGGCCTCTAACGGGGTCTGCAGGGAAAAATGAGAGAAAATCAAGAGGTTTGAAAATGTAAATTTTTGTCAAATTCATTGGAATTATCAATAGAACTGTCATCATGAATTATGAAGTAAAATATATAGCATTTAGTGTACCTGTAGATTGACTGTTTCCCCTTCATCACTGTATGTTAGCAAGATTTCAGCTATCTTTACCATCTTTTCGATGTTAAACCTGTGCTGGAGAATCTCCACTGCCAAAATCTATTCAGGAGATAGAAATACATCAAAATGAATTCACAAATTCAGCGTCTGATCTGTGTGTTCTAAAGTAATCCAGAAATCTTAACATAGATTAAATATATTTTGATGGACTCTGTGAATTCAAATTGGGAAAGATGTTTGTGCCCAGCATGTCCTGACCTTCTGCTCGTACAGCTGTTCTGATATGAGCTCCGGATCCAAAGTAATGGCTTTCAGCTTTTCAAGACCCAGCGCCGTGTCTCTGAACCAAGCCATCTCTTTCATCACTGCCTGTTCCAACTGATAAAAATACACACACATGTTAATGCTTTAACATAATCACTGAAATCAGATTGTAACTTTTTTTTGTAAAATCTAATGACACTTGGAAAGAGAGAACATATTGGCTGTAGAATCTCTCCCTTTGATGGACCAGATAAGAGGAAATTTTGATGATCCCTGTGGGGAAACTGGGTTGTTGCAGGAGCAGAAAGCACGCGGTTACACCAAAAAGGGAATATAAACAAGAATATTGCAAATACGGTGAGGGTATTGATCATTACAGCCCATTCTCATTTCCAGGGCATCAAATATGCATCTGATACCAAGGTCAAAGATACCCTTCAGCATCTGATACCAATGCAAAAGGCACCTAGTAAAAGCCACAGGCACTCTTTGGTGTCGGTATGAGATGTAGGTTTCCAGTGAGACCTTTAATGTGTGATGGAGACCTTGTCCAGTTTCCTTCCTTAATCTTAACCAAGTGGTTGTCTACACTTAACCACATGTCATTGACACATGACAAAAGCAAGAAAGCCTGATGCATCTCATCCTGATGCCAAAGTAACTCTTTTGCTTCAGGATGACACACAAAAGGGGTGTGACCAAGCTAAGGTATTTGATGACCAGGGAACGAGAATATGTTGAACATTATATGAAAGAGAGTCATATGTGTTCCAGCACATAATGAGGGAAAATATATTAATGGTGGTATGAATAATACAGATTTCAGCATTGGGAGGGTGTGCAAACAACAGTAGGAAAGCATATGAAAGAATAAAACAATACATATGTATATGACGACAGCTAATATTAACACTGCTATCATCACTGACTAATGTTAGCAAGTAATTTGTTGTCAGTGGACAGATCAATGTTTTCCTATCTTCTTGTGGGTGACCATGTTGATTGCAATGGAACACATTTAGCATAGAAGTGGGAAGTTCCAACTCAGAAGTCGGGATATGTGACTGCATATGTTACTGGGTATGTTACATTACATGAAAGGTCATGTCTAGATGGTAACCATAGATTTGCCAAACTCTTGCGGGATTTTTTTGTGTTGTGTCTTCACTGTGTGTATTGGTTATTATTGTGTACTGCATTGTTAACCAGTTGCCTACAAACACAGTGAGACATGAATATTTTGAAGAGATTCCAGTATATCTGCCATCTGCCATAGCATGGCCAGAGTCAAGTGCTAAATCACATGTGCATTTGTAAGAGTGTGCAAGAGGAGTTTCTCAAATGTATGAGTTACTATCCAACCCTAACCAACATGACCCACATGAAAGCTTTTTATTACTTTATTTCAATGAAGGTAGACACATTACCCTTTTTCTCTCAGCAGTGCATAATACTGCATCTCCAACAGGTGTCTGTGCGCCTGCAGCCCCCAGCAGCTCTCTCTCTATGCGGCCCAGCCACAGGTGGAGGTCCTCCTGGCTGGAGGTACAGCGACTGGAGGCCTCCAGGGCCTGCTCCAGCCTCTGCAGCACATCCACACTGCTCAGACTCAGCACAGAGCAACGGATACGCAGAGCATCCATCTTCTCCTGCACCTGCTGGGCTTCCTCCTCTGAAACAAGCCCACCGTGGCATGGGATATTAGTCGTGATGCTCTCAATATTGAAAAAACTATCTGTTTGAATAATTGCACTAAATTGTCCAAATATCAAAATAATTTGGGCTGACACTAGAGTGGATATTGATGGGTTCAATGCCACATTTTGTAAAGTATGTGTCAGGAAGAGGCTCAGATCCAGTACAAGTAACACCTTCATGCTGCATTCAGTTGGAAAAAAAAACCTTGCCAGCGGCTGAAGTACAACAATGGTCTGCTTGGAGCTCCTCTAAACATGAATCCAGTGGCAGCCAAAATCACAAAAATAGCCTATACAAAAAACATTAACATCCACTACATCAAGAAAAGGCTACAATTCATAGAACTACAATATACAGCCAAACAAGCCAATAATATCCATCAGTATCAAAGTCCCACATGTGGACAACCTATCCCAACACACAACACACCAGAGAAGACAACTATAGCATGTATTTTATAACACTTCACTAGAAACATCAACACTTTGTCAAACATTGTTAGACTCTGATATTTTACAAGAAGCATCTTCCAAAAAACACTGGAGACTTAGAGTTTCATTGAGACCTTTGGGCTGGACTTAAATAGAATATCCATCTGCATTCAGCTTGGTGAAGTTTTGTGTCAAGGTCTCCACCTCTATGTGAATTCCTATCAGCTCTATGACAAAGAATAAGAAATCAGAGACCCGGTGACCGGCTTCAATAAAGTGTCTCGTATTAGGAGATTTGATGTCATTGTCTCTAACAGCTCCTGTTTAGAGGAGCTCCAGGCAGATCATGCCCTTTGACTGAGACCCACCCTTCTAATTTAATCATTTAGATCTGCCTGTGACCTATTTCCTCCTTATAAAAAGAGATACACCTTTTGTGTTTGACATTACACTGATGATGAGCCCAGGATAGAAACGCTTGTCTTTTTAAACTCACTTTTTGGCACTTTCCATCTGACCGTGGTGATATAGGCTAAATAAATTTCTATCGTCTAACTTCTCTCTTGTACTTCAGCCTCTGTCAAAGAATTTTTTTTTCCCCTGGTGAATGCAGTGTGCAGATGTTACTTGTATCTAACCTGAGTGTGACATTTTGAATCTTTCATTAGGTAATTCTACAGTAATATACAATATTAATACAGGTTTCTATAGTTTCCACTCTGTGCTGTTACAAATGCATAATTTCAATTGGCAGTTTCAAGCCAAAAATATCAGTATTGTGATCTATACTGTGATACAAGGTTATATCTTTAATGTAGATGTTACCTGAAATTGCGTTCATAAGATCATGGCCTGACTGCTGTACCTTCCCTAGTTCAGCAGTTTTGACTTTAATCTCTTCGACAACAGCCTGAAAGACAAGTTGGAAATGAGTCAAAAATTCTGTCTTCAAACATCTGAATACAGTGCATACTGTACATGCAACTGAATCACAACCTTGGCTCGGTCTGTAGCCTCTGAGAGATGCAGCATCACTCGCTCAGCATTTCGTAGCTCTGCCAGGCCTTGTTCCACAGATATCAGCCACAGCTGCATGCTGTCAACCCCCTCCTGGAAGAGCTGTGCCCTGGGCAGAATGAGCTCCAGACTCGCCCTCCTGCCAACAACATTCACAGCAAGAATATTTATTGCCATTGATGAGCCCCCGCAGTTTTAATCATACAGGCCTACATTCTAACAGCACTTGTAAGCCACCGTCACACACATTGATTATGTTTTCCAATACAATTCCTTATGTATATTCAAAGTAATAGGTGAAATACATGTCATTTATAGTGCACTATGAATGACGTGCATGTGGCATTGCCAGTTTAAGTCTTCACCTTTGTTCTGCCTCCAGCAGTAAGGCCTCCCACTTCTGTTTAAGAGTGGACAGCTTGACCCTTGCCTGCTCGCCCTCCTCTCCTGGGTGGGCCTCTACTAGCCGAGGACCCTCCAACATCATACCGTCCATACTCCGTCTTCGATCTGATAGGAGGCGCTGCAGGAGCTGTGTGATGACAAAAAGCATCCATCTGAACCCGTGCATGGTTATCCAGTGCAACTGATATCAAAACAGTGCTCAGATCTCAACTTTAATGTAGGCCTACAGCTCTTTACACCTTCGTAAGAGAGATGGAAGTTTCAGGAAAAGAGCGTGCATATGGTTAAAGTTACCAAGGCTTTGCTGAGACACAGTCACAGTCTCAACTGTATTAATTCAGAGATGACACTGAGCTCTTATTGTGCATTGTGAAAATGTTTGTGTTATATCTGAGAGCTAATTTCACAAAATGTAATTGCTTGCAGTGAGTATTAACATTTATCTTTGTCCTACTCTTGTTTTCCTGCCTTTGTGTCAGCGTGGAGGAAGCCCCGTCTCATGTGTCAAGCTAACATTGTTAAGAACCAGGCAGGTTTCGCCTCATCCAGAGCGCTTACAATGAACGCTGTTTACAACTGAAAGGTGAGAGACTTCTCTGGTCTTTTCATGCCCCCAGGAAGCATTCACACAGACATACTGAAGCTCATTGTGGCTCTGAACGTTACCTATTCACCAGTGAATACAGCAGGGTGTATATCGTAAAGGGAGTCCTTGAGCGTTTTCTGTGACCTAAGAACAATCTTCTATAGGCAAATCTTCCTGCTATAAAGTTACAGCTGCAGAGGCGTTTTTTTGGAACAACAGAGAAAGGAAGCGATGATGTGCCGGTGAGAGCAAACCTTTTGTTCCTGTAGCTGTGCTTTCACCACTTTTACTTCAGAGGATGGGGGTTTCTGATTGGCTCTGAGCTCCTCTATCTCACAGACCCAAGTGAGCAGTGCCTCTAGGTTTTGGAGAAATGTCTCAGAATCTGTGGAATCGTCTCTCAGTGTCAAGGCGGATCTTGTTCCCTAGGCAAAGAGAATGATGCAAGAAAAAGCATAAAAACAGAACAAATTCAGGTGAAAAGAGTTTTGCTCTTGCATACAAACTAGAACACTGCAAAAACGCAAAATCTTACCAAGATTATTTGTCTTATTTCAAGTCAAAAATGTCTTATTTCTAGTCAAAATATCTCATTACACTTAAAATAAGATATGATCACCTCAAAAGTAAATTGTTTTTAGACAATTTTCACTTGTTTCAAGTGAAAATTCACTTGAAACAAGTGAAAATTTGCTTGTTTCATTGGCAAAATTTGCCAGTGGAAAAAGTGAAAATTCACTTGAAATAAGTGAAAATTAGCGAGAAACAAGAAACAAATTTTGCCAATGAAACAAGCAAATTTTCACTTGTTTCAAGCAAATTTTCACTTGAAACAAGAGACAATTGTCTAAAAACAAGTTACTTCTGAGGTGATCATGTCTTATTTTAAGTGTAATGAGATATTTTGACTAGTAATAAGACATTTTTGACTTGAAATAAGACAAATAATCTTGGTAAGATTTTGAGTTTTTGCAGTGAAGATACCAGAAAATGTATCTATGTATAAGTCAAAAGGGTTTTGAAAGGCTAAAACATACCCTCCACCTATCCAGGCTGGAATCCTGGTCTGAGCTAGAGTGTCCATCACTTTGGAGCTGTAAAATAAAATGATCAGTTCGCATATTGCACCAGTTGAAAATATCATTTTTTTTTAATCCACTACCATGTCATACAGAACAAATGATATTGCCAATAAAGAAAGTGAATAGGGTGACAATGATAAAAAAGGATGAAATGAACAGAAAGAAAATGTTTGGTTTGGTTGAAAGTTGATGTTGTTTTATCAACCTCAGCAAGTTCCTCAGCAACCCCATTCAGGACTCTGACAGTTCTGGTGACTATGGGGTCCCCTCCTTTTTCTCCAGATGGATACTCTGTCACCTCCACAATTTCCGTCACGATCGTCTCTGTCACCTCCGTCACCTCCGTAACCTCGCGGGATGACAGGGTCTTCCAGGACCAGGGGCTCCCTTCTCTAGAATCTCTCCTCTGGAAGCTGGCCCTTCTCTCTGCAGAGCCCTTATCTGGTTGTGCCAGAGGAGATCTGCCAAACTCTGGAGGCACTGTTCTCCTTGTTAGCGTCCCATTTCGGGATGTTTTTATTGGGGACGGGGTGCTGTGCCAGGCATTATCCAGAGTACTCGTGCTCCGGATTGTAGGGGCAGGGGAACTGCGGAAGGGTTTGTCCGAGATGGGAGTATGAACTGCTTCCTCCCTCCCTATATCCTGTGCCACCTCTTTCTCCACATGTGTGTCTTTGTTGGCATCCTCCCTGGCTTTGTCTCTAGCTGCCTCATCTCTTTTGACCTCCCCGTGATGCTCTGGGGGGTGCCACTCTCTCCGTCGCTGGTAACATTCCTTCAGGAAGTCCTCATCCGATCTCACATGCTTGGACTTCTGGCCCAGGCAGCTGGGCCGGCTAATAAGGTTACCCATAATCCTTCAGCCCAAAGGCTAGTGAGGTAATAGGTGAGGGAAGGCCCCTCGTCCATGCATGCAGAAGATCCTTCAGCTGCCTAGAATAAGACAAGGGGGCTCTGGGTCATCATGCAGTGTATAATTTGTTAACAAAACAAATACGAGTCATCTTTTCTAAAACCACAACTTTCCCACTTTAAATTCACTCAGTACTGCCAAAGCTACATCTACAGAGGACTGATAATGAGAAAACATGAGAGCAATCTCTCATTTCAATAGCATCACATCTTTTATTTGCAAATTATCTGTGCCAGTGTTTTCCTTGGCACCGAAAAGCTAGCAGGAGAACTACAGCAGAGACACTTGGCCAGGATATTCCCTGTCCCTTTGTCCTCCTTTAGACCACATGCACAGATGCTTCCCTCTATCTCAGATCACCAGCTAAAATATTCGGGGTATAGAAATCTATCTGACAGGCTTTGTCGAGGATCCCACTGTTGAGCCTGGCACCCAGAAGCCGTGGCACCCGGCCAGCTCTCTCTCTCTAACTCCGCCTGAACCGGTCCTGGGAAACCCGTTAAGGATCTGATCAAATATGACAGCCATAAAAATGCCGACACCGCCTCATTTCTCTGGATTTTAGGGTATGTGTCTGTGTGTGTGAAAAGCAGAGGGGCATGCAGCCTGTGAGGTGGTAGCCTGGACATAGAACAATGAAAGTACAATGTTATTAGTAACATTGTACTTGTACAATGATCTTATGAACGCAATTGTACTTTGTTTCATATCTCCTCCATTGTCCAGCAGTCACAAGTTACAAGGTCACATCAAGAATGTAACAGCAGTTATACTCAGCTAACCTGCCTGGTTATTTGCAGAATGATTACATATTTATAATGTAAATTACTACATTGCAGTAGGTTATCTCATCATGATGTAATTTATATGTGGATGGGACCTTTTTCATTTCATATATAATTGATTTGTTTTATAATGGTCCTAATAATCATCACAAACTGCAACATTTTTTACATTTAAGAATGATAACTTCTC
Source organism: Myripristis murdjan (assembly GCF_902150065.1). Lineage (NCBI taxonomy): Eukaryota > Metazoa > Chordata > Actinopteri > Holocentriformes > Holocentridae > Myripristis > Myripristis murdjan. The sequence goes on along the minus strand of NC_043995.1, from coordinate 4,512,141 downwards.
ACAAACATCTTGATTCACCAAGAGTGACATTTTTAACTCCAAAGAGTCCCATCAAAAGTATTGGCAGTGATAGTTTCAAACTGTGTCCCCTGTATCTGCCTGCCTAAACTCAGTGCCCTCATTGTTTTGACAGAGGGGTTAGAGGTGAATGCAATTATCTTGGTCTAGGGGAGCTGAGGTGAACCCAACAGGGGATCACGGGGAGGGTCCTGTTGAGGCTGAGTCCTCTCTCTGAGGCAGGGATGGATTACTCCATTCAGACTCCCAAAGGTCAACCCAGGTCATGTCTGACCTCTACAGATCTGTGGGAGGGCCAATATGGGTCACTGAAGAGGAAATTGGGAAGTTGGTTCCTCAGCCTACTGGAAGTTCCTTTTTTCTGACTCAACAGATCTGAAGAAAATAGATTTACAGTGATGTTTTGTCTCTGTTGCTCATTTTTAACATACAATAGCACAGTGAGATGATTACTGTCAAAATTAAGCTGCATGGGTGAGTAAAGCCTTTAATCTTTGTCAGATGCTGGACACAAAGAAAAATCTGCAGCCAAGCAGACATAGCTCTACTGTACTACCATCAGCAATTTCTATCCCATATCCACATCCTATCAAAACTCATTTAGGTGTCTCACAACCATGACGCCAATTAGAACCACAATATATCAACATCCTTAACTAAATGAGGGTCCAAAAATGACCTAGTTTTATACGATGCCTCCAAGTGCATTAGACCAGTAATTACCTTCATCTTGCATGGCTCTGCAGAGCAGATGATGCAGTCAGGGGATCCACAGGGGAGTACACAGTCAGATCAGAGAGTGGTGCCCAGACAAAGCCCCAGCCCAAAGATCAATGATTACCCAGTTAGCTCAGATCACTGCCCAGCAGTCTCCTGAGGAGGTGCAGAGAAAGTGTCTGTGGCTGTGTCCACATGGGTTAACAATTCAAGACCAAGGGTGTGCCGTGTCTGGTTACTGCACTTCATGTGCGCTCTTTTACTAAATTACATGGTTGGTAATGCGCCGATCGTACAGCGCAGTAGGTGGAGACAAGCTGAAAAGCCTCATTAGGCATCAGTGAGATTCTAGTAAAATAATAATAATAATAATTATAGTAACCAGATTAGGCCACAATATGGCATGCATTTGTTTTTTTATTTTTTTGTTGTTTTTTTTATGGGCATTTCTCTCCCTTACATCAAGGTGTAAAATAATGCCATGACCTAAATTATTCTACTGGCAAAACAAACCAGAAAAATCCTCTTAACATGACTCAAACCTTTATCTCCTTTCTGTATGTTGAGACTCTAGCGAAACAGGGAACCAGACAACCAATCCTCCATTTAACCCATATCGCAGATGACCCAGCCGTCCCACCACTTAACCTGTTTTGAAATGACCCTCGACTCAGCCCAGCCCATTCTCTGCTCTCAGCGCTGATTTATGATACATGCCTGCAGTCCATTTCCTGATGAATTTGATTACTGGCATAGTAAAGGGGTTTCCCTATGGCATGATAAAAGGAGATGTGCAACACGCCAGAAAAAAAAAAAAAAGTCTAGATTTTTTTGTCATTCCATGCACTGTATCTCATTTGTGTCTAATCCTTTATTTATGATGTATATTCATGTAAACACTGTGGAGCTTGTTTTGATCAACACCTCACGCCCCAGCATGCTGTACAAAAGACCCAGCTAATGTTTTGCCTCTACTAACCCATTTACCCGATACAAGCAGCACTGCACAGTCGGGTCTGTAATTAGCAGCTGAACAATAATCATCCATCACAACAGTAGAGACCCACATTGTTGTGTCTGTCTCCATTCAGGGAGGTCCTAAAGTAGTAATCACGGTAGTGGTCGCTAATCAAGGGTGGCAGCTGTGCATTCACCCATGAGACTCATAACATCTTAGATATCGAACAAGGTCACATGTTCATTACAAAGACAGTCCTCTAAGAGATAACCATGTGATATAAAATCAAACTTTTAGCGAGATGAGCGGTCACTGTTCTGAACAGGGCCATGCCCACTGAGGTATTTTAAGATCTTGGTCAGGATCACACCCCACTCTACAGCACATGTTGATTCCATTACCTCTAAAAGCTTATCTGTAAAAGGACATCAAAAATAAATGCATTACTTAAAAAACACATTCTTAGGATTAATTTGTGTCCAATTACTTCATTACTACCAAATTATATCTTTTTCCTAAGTAGTGTGTGCTGAGGTCGAGCTCACACAGGACAAACAGTATTGAAAGGAGGACAATATACTCACAACAGGGCGATCCATTCACACTGATTTGGTTTCTAGTGGAATATTTCACTCCCCATGGCACTGTCCCCTTTGGCTTAGTGAAGAAAATCCCTCAGTCCTAACCCATACATTGTCACATGGCTTTGTGCTACAGCCACTGACCAGCAAACTCCTAAACCAAACTCTCTTAAGCCAGCCCTGGCCTGCTGGCGGTTTTTTGGCGGTTTGAGCAAACGTGAGGCGTACTCACCCTGAAGCAGAGCTGGGCACAACGGCAGGAGTAAAGGAATTCAACTAGTCCTCAGTCACCATTCAAAAAGGAGAGAGAGGGGGAGAGAGAGAGAGAGGGAGAGAAATCCAGCTTTGTTTGAGCATCCTTTGAACAGCCTCCCAGTTCCAACATCCCAGCTCCTCACACACACACACACACTCCTCCAACACACACTCAATCAAGCCCACTCATTCACACATGCTTACATACAAACACGCTTTCCTAACGCACTCACACATGCCCTGATAACTCATGCTTTTCCGTTGCCCACAGCCACAGGCAAACAATGTCCTCCTCTCCCCTCGCGGTGCACCCCTCCCCTCCCCTCACTTCACTTCTCCTCCCACCAGCTCTGCTCCTCTCCCTTTCTCCTTTGTTGTAGGAGCTGCGATAGAGGAATTCCTTCCTTGTTAACGCCGCCAATGGGATAGGGTGCCCAGATGGAGACAATGTATTCCAACGGCTCAGTTATACTCCCACAGCTCCCGGCCAAGAAGAGTTTTCACATGGAGGTCAGGCTGTGCCAGTTCCATGTAACGGCAAGGCGGTGGGATTCTCCCCCAGCACTGCTCAGGTTGCTCCTGTACCAGGCAGTTAGGCAGCAAAGTGCCCCCTTACCTCTCAATCTCTTCAACCCCCCCCTCCCTCTCATCCAACAAAGCCCCTCCTCTGGGTTTTCCTTTTGCTCAGAAACTCCATGCTGCTTCTAGTTGAAAAATGGGTAGGGGGGGGGGTTCGCAAGAAAAAAAAAAGACGAAAAAGAGAAAGACTTTTCTAAAGACCCCTGGGCCGCCCTCGACACATTCACATGTTAAATGACAGCTGCCTCAGCCCCTTCCCTCTCCCGTCGGCCAGGGAGAGCAGCACAGGCCACAAAAGGAGAGACACCCCCCCTACACCTGCCCCCCACCCACCCACCCACTCCCACACCCACCCCAACCCTCTTATAGTCCCCCCTTCCCCATTGAGAGTCAGTGCCGCAGTTTCCACAGCAGCAACAAAGACAACTAATTACTGTAAAACATCTCAGATTACTTTTCAACTCACTTCCAGCCATTGCAGCTCCGACCCCATAAACAAAGAGCCCGGGAACAAACACAAAAATAGAGAGCGCTAGATAGATAGTGCCGAGTCTTTTCTCTCTGCTTCTGGCCTGGGACGCAAAGGAAGGACCCCTATGGTGAAGTCCTATCGTTCTCTTTTTCTGTAAGTCACAATATTTTACCATACCAACGCGCCATGCATATGCAAACAAAATTACAGCAGCATTTTTGGTGGCGGGCCTGAATAATGTCGGAGGCATGAGTGCAGGTGACTGTTTTACAAAGTGTGTTTACACCCCGGATTCAAACCAAACTAATTGTAACCTGACCTCTTTATTTCATTCCTTCTCTGTCTCTCTCCAGCCAGCCAAAAAAATCAGCCAGCCAGCCAACCAAGCCATCAACTGACTCACCAAACGCATGCACGCATGTGCACACAGCCTCTCTCTCTCTCTTGCTCTCTCGCTTTCTCACTCTGTCTTGCCAGCAAACACACACATACACATACACACACACACACATGCATGCATGCAGATACCCCACCCCTCAGGCTTCCCCATAATCCACGAGGGCATTCATTTGAGTGTAAGGATTAGTCAGAGGAGAAAGTGGCAGACGGAAGATGAACCACAGCATTGACTATTTCAATAACCAACCACATGCGGATCACATTAAGCTGCTCAGGAGTTCGCATTGCACTCCAGGTTTTCGTCATGTGGGCATCCATGCTGTAACATGCCAGCATATTTTATGCTCTGGTGTGGGCTGGAATAGCTAATTGCTCGTTCCTGATCCTGGAGGGGGGGTTGCTAGTGCCTTTCTGCTTGGCATCCATTATATGTGCAAGCATGTCACTTCATAAAAGATCATATAATCAATAGCACTCTCTCTTGTATAATTGCCTTTGTGTATATCTGGGTGGCAACTGCCTTTGGATCTGTAAAGTCTATACAGCCCAGTCTGTACAGATGTGTCCGAAGTTCACCTATGGTGCATGAGTTGGGGATATAACACCAATAACAAAAAATATAGCTCATTCTGTAGGAATTTCATACAGGACGGAGATGAGGTTGCACTAGGAAACTTAATGTTAGTGGCAAAAATGGTGGCAAATGGTGGCAAAAGATAACTGTGTGAGGATTTTGAAGGTTTCATCACCATGTAATGTTACTTTGGCAAATTAAATATCTTAATCATAATACCCTGTGAGGATGAGGCTGAGTGAGTTGCGCGTTTTTATTTGGCACTTCGTATGCAGTGAATTTCCTGCCAGTAACCACACCTGAGATTCAAATGACAATAAAGATTTGGGATACTTTTGGAAAACCTACTGTTTCTTTTATAGTTGAGGTAAGATGCTGTTCTCTATCACAGCCTCACTTTGTCATTTAGGCTGAGATAATGGATGTATTTTTACATTTAAATCTGGCCTGGTGCAGCTTTAAACTTTTGAAAGTCTATGACCCATTCTAGCACCACAGTATTATGGTGGTAACATTCTGTCACTTTGCAGTCCATGTAACTGTTTATCCAATCACAGCTGAGAGGTCTCACCATGAATAAGCAATAAAAGACTCTGGCTGTGGTAAAACCAGGTGGTTAAATCTGCATGGAACCTTGCTTTCAGTTTTCAGAGTTATCCACATTTACTGTCCCATTTCTGACCCCTCCTCCCAGCTAAATGTATGCAAAGGGGAATAAAAACAAAAGAGGGGAAAAACTGAAAATGCCTGTCACCCTGGCTGCTGAGAGAGAGAGTGAATTGAATAGAATGACCCTCGTGGGGTCAAGTTATTTAACCCCTGAGTACTCCAGTGCTGACGCAAGGATTCCCTGTCTGTCTCAGAGATGCCCTGCACTCACAATCCCCGAGATCAACACCAAAACATAAATGAAGCATAAATGTTAGACACCTTCAACTGATAAAAGATAGACAATTTAGCTGTGAAAAAGCCACAACATCAAAAATAACCATTTGTTTGGGCCGGTACGAGAGCTAATGTCTTCAGCTGTTTAATGAGCAAGCAAGTACCCACATACCCTGTTCACCCTTTTCTTTCTCTGAGGAGGAGCTGGCAGAGATGAATCACCGCTTTGCCAGGAAAAGCATTGTTGTAAAACCATGACACCTGATCCTGGCTCTGGCATCCTCCAACCCTCTCTTGTACTAATTAAATCGTTTCGCCAAAACCCTTCTGTCCTCTCCATTTCACAGTAAGCACACATAGGGTGTGTGTGTGTGTGTGTGTGTGCAAATCTCAAAAAGGCTAGAGCTGATGCAGTTGAAGAGCCACTGGCACGCTGGCTGCTTCTCGGCTATGCGGTGATGCAATATGCTGCTCCTTGTGGCAGGCTTGGTAGCTGGTGAAATAAATTGATCTCGGTGTAGTTTATCACCTTCTTTACTTCGTTCATTATCCCTCCAAAATGCACGCAGGATGTTGGGAGATGGAATAAAGTGTATTTCCGAATGAACATGATTTCAAAGTGGCTGCAAATGGAAGCCTAAATTTGATCCCATGTGCCACAAGAGCTGAGAAAATAGATTAATCTTGCCGGGCTTGTTTTCCCCTCCTCCGCCATCTCGCCCTCTCTTCTGCCTTCAAATTAAATAAGACCTCAATGGCTCCTCCTCAGAACATGGTAATTAGCCCTCTTCATGAGAAATGAAAAAAAAAAAAAAAGAAGGGGGTCCTTTTTTAAGGGTCAAACCAGAAGCACCATTCAGCACGCACACACTGTCATTTATCACCGAGAGAGGTTCGTTCCAAGAAAAGTGCTGGGTCTGAATGAAAGGATGATGGGCTTCCCTGCCGGGTTGCCTGGACCCCGCTGGGCTGCCGGGATACTGGAAATCACAGTCATGGGTGAGAGGAGGATTTAGCCACTCTGGGACAGAAGAGTTCAAGCACATCATCGGCAATATATTTGATTCAACGGCTCCCAGGAAGAGGATTTACAGCCAAAGGTCCACATCTTCCATTCAACAGCGGAAGATACAGGCAATAAAGAACGGGGGGGCCCCATTGGCAATAACCCTGAAAAATGTGTTTGAATAAAAAAACAAAAACAAACAAAAAAAAAACTCTTATAGAGGAGATTATTTAAAATGCTGTAAAATTAAAATCAATTTGATAAGGATGACAAGCCTAGGAAAGGAGAACAATATTACTGAGGACATCAGATTTCATGTCTTTAAAATAAACAACACAGTATATCTTCTCATCCTCTATTCACCACGCTTTATTATTCATTTGTCTTTCACAGCAGAAAAAAAAAAAAAAAAACGAGCTTCTGTTCCCGGAGGTTATGATGGCATCAGAGAGCGGCGACGCTGTTTGCTAGCTGTCATGCACAGAGAAGGGAGGATAATAGGCCGTGCTCTTCTCACCCCGCTTCCTGGACCCGCTCAGGCCTGTTTGTAAGTGGTGTGTGTACAAAGCTTATTTGGGATGCAGCATCTGCCGCAGACCCGTGGAAACCAGAGACCTTTAAGACACAGACAGCCTTTATGCAGCGGCTCTTCATCAGCGGGATGGGGACAGGAACTTTTGACCTCAACCTGACTGTCTTAAAGGGGAAGCCTTTCTTTTGACTTCTCAGTCAAATCGCGAATGCATTGCATCTGACACGTCAAGACATTATGAACGGTATAAAGAAAGAAGAAATTTCCAATAAAGTGGACGCTGAATTTTAGGTATAATTTCGCTGTTCCTATGTGTCAGGGTGGCATTAGCCTGCACTGTTGCTGTCTAGGAGAAAAATAAGGGGGAAAATGATCATTTTCCATAGTGTGCTTTGTGATTGGGAATTGATTTATAAGCCCGGATATACATTTCTTTAATTGAATTTACAATTTGTTGTTAATGCAACAGACTCCAGGCTCCAACATCAGATTCTGATTCTTCGGAGTGGGCCTCAAGGATCTGATTATGTTCTGTTTCGCCGACCTAATTATGAACCGTTCTGAGCATTTCAACCAACAACAAATTGGTTTGGAACCTGGGAGGAGGAGATGAAGTGGGAACCATGACGACAACAGGAGTGGGCGTGTATTATTCTATAGGGAAAGATGGAGACAATGGAGAAATTGAGGTGTAGGCACTTACCACACCTCAGTCCAAATTTGATAAATTAGAGTATGACTATAAAGCAGGCAAAAATCTCCAGCTGACATATGTTTAATAATTTGGCATTTCAACCTGTAATCACTGCACTTTGTTCCTAGACATGATCAATACACGGTATGCAGGTGTTACTGCAAAATGGTATTAGATGCACAAATTTTGCCACACCTCAAAGCTTTGTGAGGTTGTTCCCGTTTTTTTTTTTTTCTTCTTCTCTGATTTCTAGATTTTTGAAATAGTTATCCATGTTCACAAATAAAAAAATAAAAAAAAGAGCTGCCTTGGTTCATAAAATATGAATTCACAAGTTGAGTGATATTTGTCCATTTAAAACTCTGATTATATTCATAGCCCATAGAGCTCTGACGACCTCTACTTTGTGAAAAACAGATGAAGATGTGCCGGTGCATGCCCTGTGCTGAAGAGCAGGTGCGTGTCTCTCCTGTGTATCGTAGAGGGGGGCTGTATGTGGGGGGTTGCTGAGGGACGTCCTCAGTCATGCTGCTAACTAACGAGTCCCCCAGGCCTGGACTGGAACCAGCAGTGCAGCAGACTGACGGCATTACCATGACAAAGGTCTGTGGTCGGATGCAGTATGATAAAGGCATGGTAGAGATAAAAGACACCCCCTTATTTCACACACTCTCACTGGGGCTTAAACCAAAGACCTCCGAAGAACCCAGAGCTTCACAGGGTGGCAAGACATGCCAGTGCATCTCACAGAGAAATCTCAAGGGACAGAGCGCCTTCATTCAAACAGTGACAAAATGGATCTTGAAAAATGCAAGCACAATCTTGAACACTGGAAAAGAAATGTGACAATGATTCTCTTATTGAAAAATGTTTTGGTCAAAACCCATCCATGGGCTCGGAGTTCCCTCAAGTGTCATGCAGATGCAGCCGCAGCACACAGGTTGTCACTGAGTATTTTTTTTTAACTATACAATCAATTAATGCTCAAACATTCAGTCAGGACAATGGGACACTTTCACTTCAATGGACCATAAAACTAAATCAACCAAAACCAATTTATAACAATAAAAACATCAAAGGCATTTAATCCTTTTGTGTAATGAATTCACAGAAGCTTTGAGAAGGTTCACTAACCCCGCTGTGGATATTCAAATCATTTAGTATCTTGCCATCTTGGTACACTACCGGGCAGTATAATGTGAATGTTTTGTCCTAGTCTAGTCTCGTTGGTGCTGTACAAAAGATTATCCCCAATGAAAATGTTCTTTATCTAAAGGCTGACTTATTTCTTTCAATATCAAGGCCTAACAAGACACAGTATGCCTTTGTTCCATTATACCATAGTATAAATAATGTTCAACAAGCAGATTGGATTTTGAGGTGTACAAACCTTTCTCAGAGCACTTGAATGGAGTGGAACAGACTCTTCCATTCAAATCAACATGGCAAGATGGTCAAAGCGGAGGCCATTTATATGTGGATCATATCCATTGCAAAGAACTGTGCAATTCCACATTCCAGCTGATGGTCATTGTTAACATTTATTCACTCAGCAAGCAGACACAGCACAACGTCTTCTCGGTTCTCGCACTGTCACTGGAGCAACTAACCACCAAGGGTATTTTATTTTGAACTAGCGAAATGACCACAGCAAACAGTTCCATGACTGTTGTACATCATTCAAGCGCCGTCACTTTCATGTGTATCGTTGCCATGGTACTGGGTAGCTTAGCTTGTGTATAAACGGACTTATTGGCAAGTTGACTTGCGGTGGTGAGAGGTTTAGCAGAAAGAACCAAAGCAGCAGAAAGTCTTGTGTTTCAGCCTGGCTCTGAGCTGTTTCAGCTAAATCACCACAGACTGCAGCATTTAATGAGTCATATTAACTAAAAGGTGTGTTTCAACCAACATCCTATGCTCCCAGGGTCCTGTGTTCCCCAGTTGAACCTTAACCCTAACCATTTACCTAGCCCTCCCTTTCAGGAGGTATCCTTTCCGTTGCCTAACCGCGCAAATACATAGCTGGGGAACATCATTGTCAGACTCCCAGAATGTGCTATATGGAGCTGGGGAACATAGGACCCTGGGAGAACACGTGTAGAACTGGGGAACACTGGACCGTGGAACCATTGGAACATAGGACCTTAGGAACATAGGATCGTGAGAGAATAACACTCTAGGAACATAGGACCATGGAACATAGGACCCTGGGAACATAGGAATAACTCCCACAGATTTCTGCTGTCAGGACACAGCCACAGTACAACATGTCTGCCCAGTCCTTGAACAAATGAGACACATTTAACGGCTTTACTGACTTTTCACCAAAGCAAAGACCTATAATCGCCATTTATTCTGCACCAGCCAAATAACCATGGTAAACATTACCATGACCATTCTACTCCATTCAAGTTCTGTGGGCGGAGCAGTTCTATTAGCAGATATAAGCTCACTGGTTGAGTTAATCCTCAGTGGGTGGAGAGACAGGTTTTTGTTTGTCTCTGTTACACTGAACCACAGTGGTGACAGCCAGAGGTATTAAGAGAACAAGTTAGCTTGAATTGTCAATACTAACTAAAAAATCCAGTCTAGCCATATTAAGATTAAGAATTTAGGCTGTTAGCCAGCTGACCTTCCAAGTTCAAAATTAGCCATACCAGCCTATAGTTATCTAGGTAACTAGTCGGAGGAAAAAACATCCAACACTGATGTTAGGGCTGATTGGTGTAGAAATAGGATCAGGTGTGCATCTCTTAATTTGCTGGACACTGATGATGGTTTAAAAAGAAATGAAAACTCCTTTTGCACCTTTTGGTTTCCTTAATTTATCCTTTGGCCACTGGTTGTCTCTGGACTTACACCCTCTGTGAAGTTTTTTTGGTAGTGTCAGTTTCACCCGTTAGAGATTTGCTCCAACCAATGAGATTGTGTCTGCCTCCAGAGACGCATTTGTGAAAGCTAAATATTTGTATAAATGTTTGTGGAGCTAAAACTCCCAATCCGCATTCAGTAAATGCCTTGATGGTCAGATCTGAGTGCTCTGTCTGTAAAGATCCTGCTTTTCTTTTTTTCCCTGCCCCTTTGCTTCATCCTCTCATCTGAGTCTAATGTCCTTTCAGCGTGTTCGCTCATGTGTGCAGAGGGCCTCCAGTGCCGAGCAGCTCTCCAGCCTGGCTGTCCGGGCCTGGCACAATGGAGCCTGATTCCCCAGCCCCTCTGCCCCCCGCCCCCTCTGGCCTAAAGAAGTCTCCCTGCAGGACATGGAGGAGGACCACCTCAGTATCTGAATGTCTGACTCTGAAAACCTCTACAGTCCCTTGCTCTTTTTTATATGGTAGGCTAAACTCAGTGTGAGTATACTGACACCAATGAATCACATTTTCCTCTGCCCTGTTGTTTTGTTCTTACTGCCCTAATATTGGCATACTCACATTGTCATGCCAATGTTATCAGATTTCTGTCATCTCTCTCTTCTCCCTTTTCCAGCTTGCTACTTGAAGATTAAATTTTATTGATTTCCTTGGGGAAACTGGGTGTAACTAATAAAGTAATGGGATAGGATAGCATTGGAGAAAAGTTAATATAAGCACAAAAACAACATATATCATGAGCATTATAACAATAAAATAGAATATAAAGACCTAGGGGGTTATATAAACATTTGCAGTTAATTCCAATAGTGCTAGACATTATACAGTGGGCAGTGCTTCTCTTCAGGCATGCTTACCCTGCACCATGGGGACAATGGAGTACATGAATGAGGTTCGGTGCAACTTGTTGAATTGATCTCGAGCCCTCTTCAGTTTTCTCCCTGCCCACACGATTACGGTTGAGCCAACATGTGGCGACACAGTCATTTCAACTGGTATCCAGGCCTCCACGATCTTGGGCATCATGTGAAAAGATCACAGCTTCACGTTCAACATTATGTTGATTTCATGGTGGCCTTTAATCTTGACAAATATCCAGTTGTTTTGTTTTCTTGCGGTCTTAAGGGGTCTGATGTCATTTGAATGAATGGCAAGAGGCCAATGCAAAATAGTTTGACCGATATGAGCTTCTGAGGGCCGATGCTGAAGTTGGTGATAGCTGGTGTTTTGTGACAATATTCAGTATCTTTAAATTTGCAGTTTCATAAAGATGACACTCTTTTGCGGTTAAGAGCTCTTCAAAGCAAGGGGACTTTTTAAACAGGACGGGAAACTCTGGGAAACATTAGGCCTTTAAATTAACCCTGGAGCTCATGAGCTGCCTTTTTTCTAAGTGTTTGCAAATTTTGTGCTAATTTTCAGGTCAGTGAATTTGCTCAGGTTAAAATGAGTTGGCAAAAACAAAAACAAAAACAACAAAAATAAAAACAAACAAAACAAAAAATAATTTAACAATTACATGAATGAATGAAATTAGCAAAATAACTGAAATTCCTTTGCTACTATTACATTTTTTTCCCATTTTCAAGAAGGAACCTCAACCATTTTCACTGTGACTCATACAGTTGTGGAATATCTCATATTTAATATTCACTGGTACTGGCCAAACCAACATATATCAGTCATACCCAAATACAAAATGCAAAAATATGTATATTTTAAAATTTTAATGTACATATGTTAGTGTCTGCTGTCAACTCAGGAGAAGATTTGATGGACGAAGTGCATGTAAGGACACTTTAGCAACATTTGGAAGATGTGATGAGACAAATTTAAAAAAAAAAAAAAAAGGGAAGACGAGATTGACAGGCAGATAGACGGACAACCCAACTGACCGTAGGGTCCAGAGGTGGCAGTCTCATCTCCATGCTCCTCAGCCAGTGTCTCAGCGCTCTGATTTGACCCCTGAACTCACACTGCCATTGGCTCAAGTCCTCCACATCCCTCCTAGACAATGCAGCAGATTTACTTCAATGGAGAACATACTAAATCAAACCAAACCAATTTATAATAATGAACACATCAAAGACACTTAATCCTTTTTTGCAATACATATATATAGTCATAGTTGGTAACCCCCAGTATGGATATTCAAATACTTAAGTATCAAACTTTACATAGAGATTTCACTAATCAAACACCTTGCTCTTCACCTCACAGTCATGTCAGTACAGTTTACTGGCGGTTATTGCGTAGTCATAGGACACTGGAGGCAAATTTATTTACTCTACGATGAGATGAAACTTTAGTGATCCCTAAGGGGAGATTAGCCACTACTTAGGTGGTTGCAATAGCCGGAAGCAGACAAGGTGGCGAACAGAGGCCCAGCAGCAAGGCCATGGCCAGACATGACATGAGCATTAGAATGCCCCCAAGACCTGAGTATGATTGTTATTAGAGTTATTAGGGATGATACAACCAGTGGTCCTCAGTGGGGAGCAAGAGGCAGCATTACGTCAGAGACGCCTGCTCTCTCTGTCAGTTGGGCTGGAACCTCAGTCATGTCTCAGTGTGTTTCAATTAGATGTTTTACATTGTCTGCTTCACATTTCATGTCTCTGTCTTTGTGTTGCTGGCAAACCCAGACGCACTGGTCCACAAAGCTGAGACAATCAACCAACTGTCATTACAAGCTGCTTGTTTGGTCTGACCTGACTGTTGGTGGCCCTGTTCTAGAAAGACCCCCACTACGTTCAGTCAAGCTACAGTTGTGTCCTTGGGATTTTGATACAATGTGTTTCTCAAAAAGACAGTTCAATTCTAAAGTGCAGATCTATCCACTTTTTTTCTTTTTATTTCAGCCATACCCATATCTCTGATCCTTTGATATAGGTGTTGGTGATCCAAACAAAGTACCTCTTTCATCCTGCAAGAGACAACAACATAAACAACAAACGGATCCATTCATCTTCTTGGTTGTTGTTGTGGTTTTTGTTGCTTTTACAGTACCATGATGAACACTGCTAATAATTTCCCAGTCTACGTAAAAATGAATAGATTTACATGATCAGTTGTGAGTTCCAGCTGGTCAAGGTGGCACTAATAATTTAAAGGATTCACAATTCATTCTACATTTTATGAGTTGGCTTCAATATTTTCCCACTCTCTCTCTATGTTCTTACCTCCATGCCTCCAGCCTCTGATGCAGGGTACAGGGCCGGGAGGGAAAGGGTCAGATCTGAGTAGCCAAGGGAGCTGAGTGAGGAATTCTGGGAGGGTAATGTCCCGTTGCTGGTAATGGCAGGCTCTTCCATCAAACCCAGGGGCTAATGTTGGCACACAAAGTACATGTCTGAAGTACAAATCTAGATCCACTTGGATAAAGTCCAGTAGTCGTGTATTAAGAATAGGGTTACACCAAACTCCCAGGTTGTTTAAGTCAGATTATGACCGGACAATGTGGTTTGCTGCCAGTGTGAACTGAGGATTGTCCCTGACCACAGACATATAACCAGGCTGGAAAACCTGTAATGAAAGGCTTCATGTGAGTGCTAAATGATTTATTTAGTAAATGGATTCATCGCTCATGTGGTGGTAGCCTTACAGGACTGCTGTTAAAGACTTTTACTAATTTTAGTATCACATTATGGCCTTAATGTTAATTAAGAGTCTTTTCCACCATATCAAGAGTAATATTAAGGGGAAAACTTTGAATATTTGTTTTGTCGGTCATAAGCTTGTCAAAATAAGAAATATTGGGCTATTTGTAGTTCTACTTAAAAAAAAAAAATATATATATATTATTAGTGAAATCCTTTCTCTTAGATATCTCACTAAATCACAGTAGACAACATGCTCAATATGAATGAGCTCTTGTTGGTGGGTTTATATGAAGTGTAGACTGTATTTCACTGAAGATTTGTTAAGTCTGATTCATTGTTGCTGCCTCGAGGATGACTGGTAAGTCAGCATGATGCTGCCCTCATGTGGTAAAAGAACACATTTCAGCAAAATATTCCCTCGGCTGAATTAAATCATACCTTCGCTATTTGCTTATATTTATGGGTGTTTATACACCGACACTGTGGTAAATCAACTGTGTGCTTTCATACATTAATTTCTAAGTGTGTTATGAATTTTAATGTCAATCAGGAAAGTGGGTACTGAAAAAATATGTACCTATCACAAAACACTTAGGCGTCTGCTTATTCAAGTATGAATGACAAAAGGGTCTCTCCAGAGCATATTTATTTACATCTTAATGTTATCTTCTAAACATACAACAGATCCACGCACCATGCCTGCCAAAGCAAATGTCTGCCCATCAGCAAAACCAGCCAGTTATTTCTTTGAATATGCTGCTAATCAATGCTGAACAAAAAGGGGTTTCTGAGCAGTTATATATGCAATTGCCTTTATCTTACATCTATTTTCCCAAATAACCTGTAAAATTAGTAAAACATGCAGAACAAATTCATAATATATCAAAAACATAATGAAATATGAAAACAAAACAAACATTTACAAAGGTAAAACACTTTTGAGAAGCATAACAGAAATACTTGGCATGGAAAAAGAGCCATAAACAACAGAATGATAAAGCGTCAAGCTATTTTTTTCAGTTTGCAAAGAAAATCTGTAACAAAATGTCATCTGAAATGGATTAACGTCATATATATAATACATACATTCATGCAATGTGGGGTTGTAACACATATGTCATATTTCTTTATATATGCTGTCATGAGCACTTTGGTTTTGACTGAATTTACAGTGAGATACACAAAATAACTACTTAGTGGACTTAAGACTAGACAAATGAAGATGAACTGTATCACTGCTACAGTTCATCTTCATGAAAAACAGCCATGTGAAAGCACATACACACAGTTGTGTGTGCCTTGGTAGCATTCTCCAAAGTTAGTGGACAGGCTGATTAACATTAACATTCAAGTAATGGGTATGCAGAAAGTCAATGAATGAAGATTGTTCCTAGTGAGGTATCCCAAGGAGATGTCAGGGTCACAAGCCTCAACTCTCTTCAAATGTGATGTGCAATGGAAGAAAGGACAAACTCAATGGCAGATCTAGAAACAAAAGAAACGTAATTATGAATCAAAGTAAATCAAACAATGCAACAGAAAAAAATAAAGAAAAGGAACACTGGAGAAGAACTCTTGATGGAAATGAAAATCCTTTGCAAATAAAGGAAGTGAAAATGAGGGTGAGATAATCTTTATATAAATAGTACCTGGGTTACTGGATGAGGATGACGTGGACTCACAAATCCATCGAAGTTGAGTGACTCATACGCTCCTGCCAACTGAGTATCTGTGCTCACATATTGGATTCTGAAGGACTGAGACAGCTGTCAAAACAAGGACAAGCGGTAATCAATAAATAGTAATGACAATTTGTAATATAAATGATTGGCCAATAGCATTACCCTACTGGTGAGTGGTATGGGAAAAAATACATAGAAAGGTGGGCATGATTTGTGGGACTGAGATATAATAAAAAAAGGAAAAGAAACATAAAAAGAAAAATAGATGATAAAACAAACACAACAAAATATGAATAAACTCATTTCAACTTACAAGAACCAAAACAACAGGAGGCAGGTCTATAAGGGAGGGCAGGATCAAGTCTGACATCATCTTGGGACGATCTACCAGGAACACTTGACTGAGAGTGAATGATGAGCAATCCAAAACTTTGGAGTGTCAAACAATGGTATAATCAACTGAAGTGATGTGAAAGTCCACTGAATAAAAAGGGGCATGAGTGCAAAGTGATCATGGGTATAAACTGGTTCCAGAGTAGTCTGCATAATTGTAAATCTTGCACTCTTCATCCAGTGTTATATTTTGTAGTGTGTCATTTTGTAGTGTGTTACAGATGTGATGATAACAATAAACATAAAAAACAAAACAAAACAAAACAAAAAAAATCATCTGGTCATACGCTATACAAACATTCAGAAATTTGAAGGCATCTATGTATTTTGGAATCTGTTAAAAACAATATAATTGTATTGGCATATCTCACTGAGTATTGTCACAAAGATAAAAAATAGGACTTTTTTGAATTTCAAAGGAAAAAGAACATTGGAAAAATATCTCTGTTCAACGTACATACAATATATATTAGTTTCACAAAGCATAAGTATACAAGATTTAACAAGTGTAAAATAAAAACTATAAAATCAGTTGTGGTCACTTGAAAAAAAATCTTTGCTTTCAAAAATATATATGTTGACTTGATAATCAGTGCTAAAGAAAAGAACCAACTTTTGATGTATCTAAATTCCTAGTTAAGGCAAGATATATAAGGCATATGTCTAGATATCTATTGTGTATTAAAAAAGCATTTTCAATAGCTGAGCCGTTTCACTGTGACCACATGTAAAGCATAATAAATTAATTATAATTTCTTATTCTAAATATTTTTTCCTTTGAGATTTGCAATTTTAGAATGCATCATGGGCTCTTAGTCACATGGCCTAATCATAGTTGTTTGGGTCAGGGAGCTGTTAGAATCTGCGGCCATAACTGGTTGAGGATGAGTAGGAGGTGGATGAGAAGTTCATGCTGAAGCCAGAGCTAGCGTCGAAGCTGCCTCTTCGGGAGCCTGATCTGGATCCGGTTCTTGAGCCAGTGCGGGAGCCAGCAGCAGATCCTGCGCCACTGACATTATAAGGACTGTAAAGGCCTTTGCTGGACTGCGAGGAGGCCTCAAGCAGCCTTAGACCGGACCCCTCCTCCACCATGCTTCTGTCCATGGCATCTTTGAAGGAGATTTTCAGTTTGGTTTTTGGACATGTTAGATATTTGGAGTAAGCACTGACATCTCTGAGCTTCTGGGCAGTGCGGGCATCAATTGTGCCCTTCTTGATGGATTCATCTAGTGACACTCTGCCCTCAATATCAGGTTCAATAAGTCCACCAGTCAGATACTGAACCTCAAGGAAACGCTGCCCAGCTTCATAGTACAACCAGCCCTTCTTCAGAGCCTGGGAAGCAGACATCTTTGTTTTAGTTCTGGGGTCTTCAAATCCAATGAATGCTTTTTGAGCCAGGTTAATGCGATCAACCATGATTTTATCCACAAGGCCCTTTTCTGTGGCATCAGTAACAGAGAATCTCTCCCCACTTACAGGGTCAATTATTCCACCTGTGCAGGCCTGAGCCTCCAACAACCTTTGGCCTGTGATGTTGTCTACTAGGTTTCTGTGCATGGCCTCAGTGATAGACACCTTCTCCAGAGTGTCTGTGTCCAATATTCCAGCAATGGGGACAGTCTCCTCTGTTGGGTCATTCCATATAGTAGCAGGTGGTTTAATGGAGGGTATTGGGCTCATAGGATATGATGAGGTGGAGCCGGTTGTGGAACCAAAGGAGGATGAGCGAGAGCGGAAGCCTCCCATGTTTCCAGAGAGCATGTCAGCAAATTCTGTGATGGACAGGTTTCCAGAGCGGTATGTATCAAGAGCATTCTGGTCAATGAGACCGCGTGAAAGAGCATCATCAACATCATACTGTCTTCCAGACCTCCGGTCAATGATTATAGATTTGACAGTACCATCAGAAGAGGTGATTGTGATCTCTTCCCATTCACACTCCTGCTCTGCAAGCTCCAAGTAGGTTTGGTGGTCAATGAGTCCCTTCCTGTAGGCCTCATACACTGTCATCTCTTTGCCTGTCTCAGGGTCTACAATCACAACTCTGCGTTTACGAACTGAGGATTTGGAGGATGTTTTCCTTTCTCGTTTCTTCTCCTTCAGGAGCAGGAGCACCAGACCAGTTTCTGGATCAGTGATGCATCTCTCCATGAGCTGTAGATAAGTTAGGTTTTCCTCTGTGTTGGGATCAAAGAAGCCTTTGGTGTCATCAGATGGATCTGTCAGAATCTCATTCATCTCCTCATCAAAGAGGCCACGTTTGTAGGCCACTTCAACTGGCAGACGATGACTTTCCTCTGGGTCAATGATTCCACCAGTGGCAATCTGAGCCTCCAGGAGACGGATACCATGGTCTTTCAGGATTAGACCCTTTTTCATAGCTTGGAACAGGGAGATTGTCTTCCCTGAATAAGGATCTCTATATCCTGTTACTGCACGTTCAGCAGAAAGGAGCTTGTCTTTGAATTCTGGGCCTACAATTCCCATTCTCACTGACTCATTCACAGTGAGTTTGAGGTTTTTGATTGGATCAATGACATACCCTGTGGCTGCCTGGGCCTCAAGAAGTTCAAATGCAGTACCTGGTCTGATCATGTTCTTCTTCATGGCCTGGTAAATTGACAAACGCTCCTTTGTGGTCTCTAAGTATACCCCTGCAATAGAGCTAGTGCCTTCAAGGTACCTCGACAGTCTATTGCTAACCTCCTCCATTGAAACAAGACCTTCATTTAGTTCACTGACAGTCTGCTGGTCAATAATTTGTGAGCGGAGCAACTCCTCCATTGTGATCTGCTTCCTCAGACCCTTGAACATTAGCCTCTTATCTCCCAGGGAAAGGAGACGCAACCCACCATCCAGCTTACATCTCTTCAGCAACTGCGCATATGACAGCTTCTCCTCGGTGACAGGGTCAGTGAAACCTTTAACATCATCAGTCAGTCTCTCATTGGTTTCCTTGTTGATATAACCTCTCTGCATGGCAATGTCTGCTGGGAGGTGGAATTGGAATTCAGGATCAATAATGCCCCCAGTGGCAGTCTGAGCCTCTAACATTTTTAGAGCATAATCCTCCAGAACAAGATCCTTCTTCATAGCCTGGAACAGAGATATAATTTTCCCACTGTATGGATCTTTATATCCTGTGACTGCTCTTTCAGCTGAAAGAAGTTTATCATGGATCTCAGGGCCAACAACACCCTTGCGAACAGCCTCATCGACAGTGAGTGTTTCATTCTTTACTGGATCAACAATGAATCCTGTAGCAGCTTGTGCCTCTAGTAGGTTGAGAGCTATTTCTGGTTTTATGAAACCTCTCTTCATTGCTTGGTAAATGCTCATCTTAGAGCTGGTGTCAGTCATGACCCCTGCAACACAGCCTGTTCCATAGAGGTACTGCTTCACACTGGTCATCTCCATTATGTCACGGATATTCCTCTTGCCCTGTTTGAGAAGGTTGTATGTCTCCAGGTCAATGATGCGGGCACTGTACAGCTCATCTATTGTTATCCTTCTTCTGATTGTCATACATGACATCGGGCTCTCCCTGATTATTTCTCTCTGTTCCATAATCTCAATAATAATGATGATCATGCGCTCTTTGGTGATTTGACCAGAGCGATATTCATCCATCAGCCTCTGCCTCTCCTGTTCCGGAAGCAAATTTGAGTTCATGACATCCCAGAGATTCATGGACTTTCCATCAAGACCTTCTAATGGAATGTCAATTTCGGTGTTGGCCAGTTCACTTTGTGTCTGTTCCTCAGTGTAAAGGTATGTCTTCTCCACAACAGTTGGAGACTGAGGCTTGGAAAGAGGAAGGATGTGCAGACCTGTCTCTGGATCTTTTTGGCACTTGTCTTTTAGCTGTCTGTAGCTCACATTCTGATCAGTTTCTGGGTCTGAGAAAGCTTTATTATCATCTGATGGTTCAGACAGGGTGTTTGCAATATCTTTACTGAAAATGTTCTTTTGGCATGCAACATCAACTGGGATGCGGTGGCTCTTTACAGGGTCTATGATTCCACCAGTAATCATCTGTGCTTCCAACATCGGCATAGCTTGCTCTTTGGGGATGAGTTCTTTTTGCATTGCTTCAAAAAGTGAGATTTTGTTGCCGGTGAATGGATCTTTATAGCCAGTGACAGCCTTTTCTGCAGATAATAGTTTCTCATGTAGCTCAGGGCCAACAAGTCCTGATTTCACAGCTTCATCTACTGACAAGCACTGGTTCCTCACTGGATCTACAATGAAGCCAGTAGCAGCTTGCGCCTCAAGCAGTTCAAGGCCTGTGTTGTGTCTCAGGAGCTTTTTCTTCATAGCTTGATAAATACTCATTTTCTCCTTTGATGGCTCCAGGTAGATTCCAGCAATGCTGTCAGAACCCTGAAGGTATTTATTGACATTTGGATTCTCACTGACTTGCTTAGGTGTCACTTTGCGTTGCTGCAGGAGGTCAAAAGTGTCTTTGTCAATGATTTTGGAATCATACAGAGAGCTAGCTGGGACAGGAGCTCTGAGTCCCTTAAAGCTGCACTCCTCTTGTTTCTTGGCTTCTTTCTCATCTACAATTGTGATGACAATCTTGATTATCTTTTCAATTGTAACCTTTCCTGACCTGTACTGTCTGATGAGGTCAAGCCTTTGTTCCTCAGTGAGATAGTCAGAGTTAATGATTTCCCAGATGGTCATTTTCTTACCCTTAAATGGTCCAGACTCAAGCTCCACAGTTGCCTGAGTCATAGCCTCTTTTGTCTGAGCCTCATTGTATGTATGATCTTCCTTTGCACTGATTGCTTCCTCAGAGAGAGGAAGTAGCTGGAGGCCAGTTTTCTTGTCAGTTACACATCTCTTGAACAGCTCTGAGTATGTGACATGTTCCTGTGTGTTGGGGTCGAAGAAGCATTTTGTTTCATCAGTGGGATTGTTTAGAATCTGGTTCATTTCATCATCAAAATACCCTCTCTTACAGGCAACATCATGTGGGATGTGATGACTCTTTACTGGATCTATGATGCCACCTGTGGTGAGTTGTGCATCAAGCAGTCGGATTCCTTGCTCTTTAGGGATGAGATCTTTTTTCATTGCCTGGAACAGAGACACAGTTTTGCCAGTGTAAGGGTCCCTATAGCCTGTAACTGCTCTCTCTGCAGATAGGAGCTTTTCATGGAGCTCAGGGCCAACAACACCCGCTTTGACAGCTTCATCAACAGTGTACTTCTGATTATTTACAGGGTCCACCATATAGCCTGTTCCTGCTTGGGCCTCAAGCATGTTCATGGCAGGCCCCGCCCTCATCATGTCTTTCCTCATAGCTTGATAGAAGGACATTGTCTCCTTTGATGGTTCAATAACTACCCCTGCAATACAGTTTGTGCCCTTCAGTGCTTTGTGGACAGGTTCCATTTCGGACACTTCTTTGACTGTCTTATTGCCTTTGTGCAGTTTGTTATAAAGATCTTTGTCAATGATTTTAGATTCCAGGAGCTCAGTGGCAGGGACAGGTGCTCTCAGACCATCAAAGGCTATTTCATTTTTCTTCTCCTTCTCCTCTGCCACAGTAATCACAATCTTAATGATTTTCTCTATTGTGATTTTTCCCGTCTTGTATTGACGGAGAAGATCCTTCTTCTGATCCTCAGTGAAGTACTCAGAATTTATTATTTCCCAAATAGTGACAGTCTTTCCCTTGAATCTTCCAAAAGGCACAGACACAGTTGTTTTGCTAAACACATCCTTGGTCTCTTCCTCTGTGTACATGCTTGAGCATTGAGCAGCCTTATCAGTGATTGGCAAAAGCAGCAGACCAGTGTCAGGATCGGTGGTGCATCTTCCCATCAGCTCAGAATATGTCAGTGGTTCCTGAGTGCTGGGGTCAAAATATCCCTTTGTGTCATCTGAGGGGTTCTCCAGAATTTTGTTCATTTCTGCATCATATTGTCCTTGTTTGTAGGCTATATCAACAGGTACACGATGGCTATTTATGGGGTCAATGATGCCACCAGTTCCAAGCTGAGCCTCAAGGATTCTGATAGCATGATCATGTTCAATCAGATCCTTCTTCATAGCTTCAAAGACAGAGATCTTTCCACCAGTGTATGGATCTTTGTAGCCAATAACAGCTCTTTCAGCAGAGAGCATTTTGTTGTGCAATTCAGGGCCAATCACACCTTCCTTGACAGCCTCATTAACTGAAAGTTTCTGGTTCTTAATGGGGTCAATAATATAACCAGTGGCTGCCTGGGCTTCAAGAAGGATCATAGCTGTGCCCGGAGTGATCTTCTTTTCTTTCAATGCTTGATAGATTGACATTTTTTGATTAGATGGCGTCAACAGACCAGCGATGCAGTTCTCTCCTTTCAGAATTCTTCTTAGATTTTCAGTCTCACCAAGGTCTTTCACAGTGGTTTTACCTTTCTTCAGTTTGTCAAGCTCCTTCTTGGGTAAAAGGCCGAGGTCATGAAGCCTGCTTGCAGGGACCTTTTCACGGATGCCATCAAAAGCCAATGGATCTTTTTTCCCTTCCACGCTGTCTACTATATCACTGGCATTTTGGCCATTGAAAACTTTTTGTGTTGTCTCAACCATTGTTACATGGACTAGTTCTTTCTCAGGGACTTTATCAGTCTGAATGTCAATTTCTCTTGTGTGTTGATCTTTCTGAGCATCCTCAAGCTGCTGCAGTTTCTCACGCAGCTTCTGGTTCTCTTCTGCAAGAATCCTTTCCTGCTCAAGTCTCTTCTTTTCTAACTCCTGCATTTCTTTTTGTTTGTTCTCCATCTCTTTCTCAGCCTCTTTCTGCTTGGTGAGGGCAGCATCCATGTTAGCCAGGAGTTTCTTCTTCTCCTCCTCCATTTGCTTTCTCTGGCGTTCCTGTTCATCTTTGAGAGCTTGGGCCTTTTTGACTTCCTCTTCAAACTGGCTCTCTAGCTTCTTTTTCTCATCTTCAATGAGCTTCTCCTTCTTTAACAGCATCTCCTTCTCTGTCAGGAATGTTTGCTGGAGAACTGTCTTCTCATGTTCAATTTGTTTCTGCTGTGCATCGGCAATCTAATAAAAAGAAGTGGGAGAAAAAATAAAGTTATGACAGGTTTTGTATGGCACATTGTATATTCTCCACACAATTTATTTTAATGCAGTGTGATTTGTACAATGCACTCTGCTTATGCATGCAGATAAAAATGTTCCCAAAGTAGAGTTTTACATGTGCTTGACTGTACTTTTGTCATAATTAGCAAGAGTTGGTAAAAGTTCTTTGATTGCACAACCATAATTTTTGATACTTGTTCCCTATCGTAAACCTTTCTCATTCTTCATGTTTTGATTGTAATTTCTATGATGTATGCTTACATTTAAACAAGACCAAATATATTCCAATATACAGCTATGCTGAAGTGTAGATATTATGTCAGCTCTCGGCACAACATCAGTATTATTACCAGTGGAGGTTTGATGATTTTTGTTTTCTTTAGCATTTAGTTTTTTTGCATTTGTTCCACCAAATTTACACTATTTGGAACAACTTTGCAATTTACCTCCCTCAACACACACGATAAGAAAACAAACCACAGATTTTTGAGTAAAAAAAACTTTACCTTTTTTCTAACAGTGTAACCCTTGAAAAAAAATCCTAAAATGAATAAATAAACAAATGAAGAAAGAAAAACCTTTCTGAATATAATAATTTTAACCTTGAGTTGCAAAAGAAATGAGTGTTTCATTATGACAATATTATCATATACTGAAATTTGGCTTATCCATGGATGTGTGTCATTTGATGCACATAACCATACTCACACTTGCATTTCTTCCTCCAAGAGAATACTGATTATCACATTAAAACAGAAATGTTATGTTGCACTCTAAAAAGCCTTGTACTGGAATGGACTGCAAATTCATATTAGGCATCTGTAACAAGGATCATTCCAAAATAAACTAAATTGAATTTTCATTTTGTTAGTATATTTTGTAATGTGACTGTGATTACTGGGATATCACACAAGAAACGCACAAAGGATCCTCAAATTTTGCCAGAAATGTCTGGGAAATTTGGATTAAAACTGTAATGCCAGTTGAAGAAAATCACTGATAATGTTGCTCTGGAGTGGATAAAAACAACTCACATGGTTCAGAAAAAACTATAACCACAAGACCGCCACTGGTAATAATAATGGTATGCAGAGAAGGTTAAATTTCCCTGGACTTTTCCAGAAATATAAAGAAAATAATAATCTGTTTAACATACAGTATAACCAGACCTCTCTGACTCAACTTTTGACCTCCGTTCTAAAGCAACACTCTTGCAAAGTTCACAGAATAACTTGGGGATTTTATTAGAGATGTATGTATGTATGTATTTATTCTTTTGAGAGTTGGCGATTTACTCATTCATTCATTCATTTAATCTTAAGTGAGCATAATGACAGTTTGCAGGCTCTTGATAGTTCACTGGCTCTTAGCCTTTGGGTACTACAAATTATCTGTGTTGACCGACTGTTACTAAATTTTATCCTATTTGCAAGAACAATGAAGCTATAATTTTATTGCTTCTTTGAAAAACTTTGTGCTCACTATAGTATGGAAGCACTAGAAAGGAAACAACATGATAATGGGCGTCATTCACTATTATGTGCATAGAAATGCTCTTGTTGCACAGAAAAAGAGTGCATACAAAATAACTTCTGGATTCACATGTGTGTGCCAGACAAATTTGCTCTCCCCTCTGTGTGTATTGGGATGAATTGGGCTCATTTGAAACTGACAGTTGTGGGTGGCCTAGTGGCTCACCGTGTAGACTGCGTACTACATAACAGTAAGAATAAGCCGTAGCGACCTTTGTTTGAATCTGGCCCCGACACTTCATGTCATGTCAACCCCTCTCTCTGCCTTGTCTTTCCTGTCTCTCTCCACAAGCAGACACACCTAAAAAATACTCTTTGAAAAATAAAAGAAATTGACAGGTGCATGCCTACAATTGGTAACTGGCACACTACCACACCCTGTTTCTCTACCTAAGGAATCTTCTTTTGCAGAGAGATGTGCCAGTGCAGAAGGCAGTCATGTTGATGAGAGGAGAAACATAGCTAATAAAGTTAAAAACTAGAGAATCATAATGCTGAATTCCAAACAACAGTTTCAAAGGTAGATCCCAGAAAAGGCGCACCTTTCTATCTATCATTTCCTCTGGAGTGACAACTGTAAATATGATATTGTCATCAGGGATGACTGTGGGTCTTGCAAGCGTGTTGATTGCTGGGGTTTCTCATTGATGTGTTAGAATTTCTACAACCCCAGTTACACATTATTGAAAAAAATAATCACCAGTACAGTATTTCCTATAAACTGCAGCATACCGCCACAATATCATAGAGCCGCCACAAAATAAGAAAGAGGTCCATGTAGATGTACAGAATTGATCTAATCTCTATTCCTGCACTAGGTTGTACACTTCACATGACCTTCTCTGTAGCAATGCACTGCTGCATGGTCATCATTCAAAACAGAATACTGTGGGTGAGGACAATTAATGAATTCAAAACCCACAGCAGGTGCTGGGCCATGACCTACTGAAAATAAGCCCTTGTGGGAAACCCCAACTAGATAACTTGTAAACCCGTTGGAGGTACCACTAAACAGCACTAGAAATTTGTGGGAAGAGCTAATCAGTACAGCCCAATAGACCTTCAGTGGAGGACAAAAACATGATTGGCAGTTAAAGACATTAAATGGTGTCACATTCCAGTAGGGAAATTCCAATACACTCTTTTGTCAGCTACGTATTCATTCAAAAAATATATTGTTTATGTAGATGATTTATTGTTGATAAAATCTTATGAATTTTATAATTATTAACTAAGTTATGCATTATTATTACATTTACATTTTAAGGCCTATATTTTAAACTAATTATGCTACCAATATACTATTTAATTCTGCTGGTCTAGCAAAATAACTTCTCTAAGATACTGGGAGCTTTTTGATTTCTGTGTAGGCAGATGTCCGAGTCAGTTCTAAATTTGATTTTAATTTTTATTATAAAACGAACTGAATTAACAATGAAAACTCTATTTTTAATTTTTGGACAGTTACCATGGTGTAAGTGGGATAGTGCCTTTAGATCTTCATGTTAAACAGTTTTAATGGAGTCTATGAATGTAACTGTTTTACACTGTCATCCTTAAAACTCATTGCACATTATACTATATGTTAGAGATTTCTGGTATATTGTATGTTAAATTTGTAGCTGCACATAGTATCTCAGTATTGTCAATGCTAAATGTTGACCTGAACGTAAAGCTAACCTTTTCTATTACATTACTGATGCAATCTAATATGTTTTGATGATATGAATTTAGCCTTGTTTAGGAGTTGAGCTGGAACTCAATTATGGAACTGTAGAAGCATGGAGCATGTCTTAAAATAGGGCAACATTCCATGGTATGATCAGCATGAGCACAGTGCACTGTAAAAAAAAAACAATTAAATGAAAATAATATTCAAAATCAAAGAAATGTGATTTTGTGATTAGTAGAGTTTAGGACGATGGATAGACAGAAAATGTAAAGAAATATTTGAAAGGGGTGTTAGTTTACAGATAGAGTTAACAATGACATAAGCTGCTGTGTTATGCCATTTTTGACACAATACCTCTTTAGACTTATTTTGAAGGTCTTCAGCCTCCCTTTTCAGTCTAGCCTTCTCGTTCTCTAGGGCTGTGATAGCTTTGCGTAAATCGTCAGCCTCTTTGTTGCTCCTAGTCTTAGCCTCTTCCTCAGCTTTGCTCTGGGCTTCGCTGAGCTGAGAAATCTGGAGTTTGAGCCTTTCTGCTTCAGCTGTGATCTCCAATTGTCTTTTCCTTTCTTCCTCAAGTGACCTCTGATAGCCCTCTGTTTCCTCTTTGAGACGCTGCTGCATCAGTTGTTTATCCTCCAGGAGTTTTTGGGCCTGCTCTTGAGCCAAGTCCTTCTGCTTTTGGAGCATCTCCGCCTCAGCTTTCAGTTTAGATGCCTCTTGTATGGCCTGCATTTTTTCTTTGTGCATTTTCTCTGCGAGAGCTCTTTGTTGGTTGAGGTCATCCTCAGCAATCTGTCTCAAGCGTGCAGCCTCTTGGGCCTCCACACTAAGTCTAGCAGCATCCTCTGCAAGCTTTTTCATATTTTCAGCCTCTTCTGCAAGGAATTTTTGTGTGTTATCTTTATCTTTTTTGATGAGGCGTTGGTTTTCCTCCTCAATCCTGAATTTCAGTTTGAGTAGTTCTTCCATCTGAACCTTGACTTTAAACAGCTCCTCCTCCACCTGGGCCTTTTGCTTGACAGCATCACCAACTTCATCTTTCAAGCGCTGGAGCTCTTCTTCAAGGAGAGATTTCTGGTTATCAGTTTCATCGAGCTGAAGTTTAACCTTCGTGAGCTCTTGCTCTACTTGGAACTTCTGTTTTAATGTTTGCTCTGCCAATTTTTTGTGCTTTGCCATTTCAGCGTCAGCTTGTTGCTTCTGTTTAAGTGCAGCAGATTCTGCTTGTGCTCTTTTTGCAGCTTCAAATTCAGCCTCTTTCCTCAACCTCTCAGCATCCTCCTGAGCTTTGGCTTGATTTGCAGCTTCTTGTTCAGCCGCAGCTTTTTGGCGTTCTGCGTCCTCTGCTTGTTGACGGAGGAGAGCTGCCTCTTTTTCAGCCTTCTCCTTAGCAGCTTCTGCTTCTTTAGCAAGCTTCTTGGCTTTCTCATACTCTTCCTTGAGCTTTTTCTGCACAAGGTTATCCTCCTTCTGTTGGACAAGAACACTCTGAACCTGTTGCTCAGCTGAGAGACATTTCTGGGCAGCTTGTTGCGCTGCAATGATATGTTTTTCTGCTTCTTTGTCAGCCTCGTCTTTCTGTTTTCTGGCCTCCTCTGCTTTCTTTTTCAGACGCTCAACCTCTTCCTGTGCAGCCTTGCGTTGTCTTGCTGCTTCTTCTTCTGCAGCAGCGATCTTCTTTACCTTTTCCTCTGCTTCCCTCCTCCTTTTCTCCTCCTCAAGGGCAAGCTTTCTGAGTTTTTCTGCCTCCTCCTCTGCTTGGAGCTTACTTTGTTGAGTTTCTTCTGCGATGTTTTTCAGTTTGTTCAGTTCTAGCTCCAAATCAAGCTTTCCAGATGTAGCCTTTTCAAAATTGAGCTTAAGTATTCTAATTTCCTCTTCGACCACCCGCCTTTGTTTGAGAGTGTCATCCACAATTGCCTTTTGTCTTTCCATTTCAGCCTCAGATGATTTTTTGAGCAGGATTATCTTTTCCTCAATATCTTGCTTGTGCTGATTGGCCTGGTCTTCAAGAACTTTCCTCTGGTAAGCCTCATCCTCAGCTTGGCGCCGGAGTCTCTCATTTTCAGCCTCCTTCTCTTTCAAGGCAATTTCAGCCTCTGTTTTTAGGCGTGTTGCCTCATTAATGGCAGCTAGCTTCTCTTTGAGAATCCTTTCAGCCTCTGCTCTCTGACGAGCTGCGTCTTCCTCAGCAACTTGCCTCTGACGCTTGGCCTCCTCAGCGATGGATCTAAGCTTGCTTGCTTCCTCTGCTAGGTCCCTCATTTTGGCTGCTTCAGCTTCAAGGAGTTGTTTGCTCTTCTCTGTGTTAGACATCGTCTCTTTTTCTGCCTTGGATTTCATTTCAAGGAGTATATCCATTTCGCTCCTCACTTTGGCCAGTTCATCCTCCAACTGCTTCCTTTGCTGTTCAGCTGCAGTGACATCATTCTTCAGGCGGTAAAGTTCATCATCAAGGAGGGATCTCTGCTGTTCTGCGTGGTCAAAGTCTGCCCTTAGGCGAATAAGCTCTTGTTCTGCAGCTAGTTTCTGCTGAGCTGTTCCCTCAGCCAGCTTCCTCTGCCTCTCAAGTTCTTTCTCTGCTATTTCCTTCTGCTTCAGGGCTGACTCCTCAGCTTTGGTTCTCTTTTTTGCCTCACGCTCAGCATCCTCCTTCTGCTTTTCAGCATCCTCTTGGGCAAGGCTCTTTTTGTGAGCTTCTTCTTCAGCCTGAAGTCTCAGACGGAGGGCTTCATTGGCCTTCTGCCTCCATTTCTCAAGCTCTCTTTCTGCCTCCTCCCTGGCATTTTCTGCATCCTCTTGTTGTTTCTTCAGATGTGCTGCTTGTTGTTGCAGTTGGAGAACAGTGCCATGCTCTTGTTTGAGAGATTCCTCTAACTTTGTTGTCTTTTCCATGTAGGACATGCGTTTGCTCTGGAGCTCAGCGGCTGCACTCTTCTGAGCTGCAACATGAGCAACCTTGATTTGCCTCTCCTTCTCTTCCTCGGCTTGCTTCATTTTCCTTTCTGCCTCCTCTGCTTGCATCTTGAGGTTGTCAAGATCTTCCAGGGCTTTTTGCTTTTGCCTAGCAGCTTCCTTCTCTGCCTCAGATTTAAGTTTGAGTTCATCTTCTGCTTTGCGCTTTTTCTGGTTCTCCTCAAGGACTTGTTTGCGGAGTTTTTCAGCCTCTTCTTGGGCAGACTTTCGAAGTTTTTCTGCTTCTGCTGCTCTGTCACGCAGTTGCTTGAGCTCAGATTCTGCTGTAGACTTTTGCTTGACAGTTGTCTCCAGTTGGATCCTGATGAGGTGAATTTCCTCTTCAATTTTAGCCCGGCTTTGAAGGGCCTCTTCCACCTGTTGACTTTTGTCCTTGATCTGCTGCTCAGAGATGTTTTTGAGCTCATGCAGTTCCTGCTGGATGTTGTGTTTTTGCTTTTCTGCATCTACAGCAACAATTTCTCTCCTGCTTACTTCTTCCTGCATTCTGAGTTTCAGCTCTTGGGCCTCTTTCTCTGCTTTCGCAATGGCCTTTGCATGAGCTTCAGCTAACTGCTTCTGTTTGTCTAACTCAGCCTGCATTTCAGCCATTTTTTTCTGCTCTTCTGCTTTGAGTTTCTCAGCAGCTTTCTGCATTAGTGGAAGCAAATGGTAAAGAAAGGATTATAATTAAGCATGGCAGGTTAAATGTTAGATAACACTTTACATTAGCTAGCTCATAAGAGTGTGGATTAAAATTGTAATTACAATTGTAATCACAGCACTAAAACATGAGCAACTTAATGTACTGTATTACCTTCTTATTGTTAAATGTTAAAAGTTAGCTCAAAGATCAAGTCACACGTTTAGTTGCATACTCATCAAGATGATGTTAAATCACAATGCAGTTAAAGTAAATCATTCAAGACAAGACAATTCAAGATGAATGGATGATGTTGATGTATGGATTAATGTATGGAAACAAACGATCACTTCACAACACAGCAAGAAAATCATATGGCATGCAGCTGTAGCTTTTGTAACACTATCTGTCAAATTTAAATAATAATGCTGTAAGATTCTGCATTAAGCATGATAAAGGGCTATATAGATACTTGACTAAATGTAGGATAGCTAATCACTGATTATTGAGGGGTGGAAATAGTGAGGACGAGGGTGTGGTAAGTAGTTAACAAATACTGATATCACATTAACCAAATATTACTTCTTAGACAAATCCTCATATCTCATAGTCATCTAGATGGCGATTCTTGCATTGGTGGCATTAGGGGTATTCCCATTTCCACTTGTGTAAGAGAATATAACCACACACCACTTCATTCCACATAATTACTATATAAATCCTATCATCTGTTCCATATAAATATCAATATATTATTACTATTGTACTGCTGTAATTGCATTACTGTTCAAAGACAAACAAAAGATTCAAAAGGTACTTCCTTGAGGTGGATTTCTTTTGAACCATTTTCACATAATAAATCAATATTGATTTCAGATGATAATTTACACTGTGCACACTTTGGGAAAAAATGTTGGCACAGTTAATTCTGTTAAAATAAAGACAATATGCTGTTATGTTAGAACAGCTATTCACACTATTAGATCTGCAAACTTTTTATAAAAATCTCAGTCCATGCATTGGGGGTTCTTTAAATCACTATTGTCCACAGAAAAAAGAGACATTAAAGGGGACATGGAGAGGGCAGGTGCAAGGCTAAAAGAATAATTTCAGATAGAGGCGGTGTAAGTTAAGAAGCCAGTTATGATGCCAAGTAAAGTTGCCATTATACAGTAGGTTAATAAGAGTGACTGTGCATAAGCAGTAGTAATAGTCACAGACAAAAGGCTTTAAAGGCAATTCTATAAATGACTGCAGTGAATAAAGAAAATTTGTAAATAAAGCACATACAAATACATGCATTACAGTTTGGGAGAGACATGAATGTGAGGGTGCCATGACAGAATGGAGGTTATAGGTACCTGAAGCACTGTGAATAATTTACCTCTTTAATGCCCAAACAAGTTAAGCATTCATCATGACAAAGCACTGGCAAGCAGTTAAGAGAAGCAAAGAAACAAACAAAACATTAGGGTTAGAAAAGAATGCCTTAAAGACTGCTTTTTTAAGAAAATGTTAAACTTGTGTTAATTTGAAAAAGGAGAATTGAAGACCATGATAACCAGAAGCAAGTAACAACTTCAGTTGAAGACAAAGAGGCAAGTGGGGAAAAAATAAATAAAAACTTAGTGAAAGAAAAAAAAAGAAAGAAACATAGTGAAAGAAACATAGTGAAAGAAAGACCCCCTTTTACGAACAACACATGAAATGAATGGAGATGACAAAGCCAGTATGAACAAACATCTCTGTGTAACTAGTTTTAGACGAACATTGAGAATGCTCTCCTACCTAAGCTTCAGATTTAATTTCTCCACACATTTCACAAAAGTATTCACGTCAAAATCAGTGCACTCGTAAAACTCATGCATTGTCAACTGTGTATTTGCAATTATAATTATTGTTTTTTTTTTTTTTATAGCAAATCCTTACGCAAACCCTGAATATGCCTTCTTATGATTGCTACATATTGTGTATCAAAAACATTTTATAAGTGCTGCTCTAGCTTATGATCAGCTACAGCATGCCAATGTTTCTTGCTTAAATGTCAATGCAAAGGAGCAAATTGTCACCATTACATTAATCGTGTGTGTGTGTTTGTGTGTATGTGTGTGTGTGTTCAAGACACACAGACAAAAGACTGCATGCATGCATGCATGCATTTGGTCATCGGTCGGCATGTTGATTTGTTGGTTGATTGGTTGATTAATTGGTTGGTTAGGTTGGCGTTAGAATTTAGTTTATTTGGGATCTCTGGGAAGCTGTCACGCACCTCCTCATCTTCAAGGCGGCGCTGAGTGTCTGTGATGAACTTGATGTACTGACTGGTCAGAGTCATCAGCTCACTGTACCGGGTCCTCAGTGTCACATACTGGAATAGAGACAGGGAGAATAGGGGGGGAAGACAATCAATTATTTAATAATTACAAAAAATCCCCACATGTAAATGTTTCATAATTTTTCAGTCTGTGCATATCTCTCTCACACTGACAACAGTTAATGATGAAGATCTCCTTTATAATTATCTTTAGCATTTTCTGTTTGATGCATCCAATGTGCCTTCTAGGAAACACACCTCCTGAATGATGTTGTCAGAGGCTGAATCCATTTTGGTTTTCTTCAGGGGAGAAGTAAGAGGTTCCACATGAGCTTTGTAGGCAACCAGCTGGAGTTCATAATCCTGTCAAAACAAGGACAAGTATCTCCATGTATCAGTTACGCCAAAGTACTGTTTCTGAATGCTCTCAACTACAATATACATACAACCATGTGCACAAGCAATATCACTTCATGCTCACCTTGATAGTGTCAATGTACGCTTTAGCATATGTTTGACACTCATCAACTTTCTCCTTGTTCTTCTCAATCTCCTCCAGAAGTTTCTGTTTTGAGAAGAAGGGGTTGATTGATGGGTTTAGCTCATTTGTTTTGGGCGAAATAGCATGAGAAAACGAACTAGGTAATGATAGGAGCATGATCTACAGTATTAGCGTGCACATCATACCTTTTCCTGGGCCAGTTGCTCCTTCAGAGTCTTGCTGTCAGTGATGGGCACAGCCTGGATCTTCTCCTGTCTCTGTTTGGCGTCAGCAATCCAGCGGATCAGCCAGTCGTAGCTCTCGCGGTAGTAGCCCAGCTGGCGTCCGAGCTGCTCAAGGTCCCTCTGGCGAAGGTCGATCTGGGTGAACACAGCCTTCCAGCGGTCCTGGAGGCTCGACAGGTGCTGCCGGTAGTGGTCCATCTCGACATCGCGCTCACTGTGCACGCGAGACATCTTGTCACTCACTGCAGAGGCCTTCTTCAGCTCTCCCTCCAGGGAGTCAAACACCGGCTGCTCACCCTCAGCTTCAGCTCGCATTTTCTGCAGGTTTGAAAAGAGAGAAATGGCAGTCTAAAGTGAGCACACATGGACAGCTTCATCAGCGAAGTGTAGATGGAACTTTCATTACTAGGAACAAAAATCAAATGGGTGGACAGTTGAAAAAATGTAAGCTGCATTTCATATTCAATCATATAATTTCATACAAACATTAAATCTGACACAATTTAATCCTACATGCTAAATGCAAAGGGGAGGAGGAGCAAGGCACTCATAATGAATATCTTGCCAATAAAATGTCATAAAATGTGTAACAAACTTCACAGGTTACTCCACAAGTGAGACAAAATGAGACCTCTTTTCAGTTAAAAAGATTTAATCAAGAAGAGGTGTTTCCTAATGTTATTCACCTTCAGCTGTGTCCGGTACTTCTCCACTTCCTTGACATCACTGGGCACACTGTGGATCTCACGCAGACTGTCCTCGTACTTCTTGAGAACGTCCTCCGCCTCCTGTGTGTTGCGGATGACCACGTCCACAGTCTTCAGTCTGGGGCGAGGAAAATGAAAGGAGCAAAGACAGAGTGGCGATTAGGAAAACTATAATGCATTTCCTTCTTTTCACCATTATGAGTACCTGATAAGAGGGGAGTGCTACTCACTTGTCCAGATAAACAGAGGAAAGATTGTAAGCGTGATCCATTTTCTGCACTGTGAGGTCTAGCTCAGATCGCAGGACAGGAGCCGAGGCAGACTGCTGAGGCGAGGCCAGCACCTCCTGCGTCTTCACAGCCACCTTGTCAAGGTCCTTCTTGATGCCCTCAAGCTCCGTTTGGACTTTCTGTAGAATGGAAGAAGACAATAAGATTTAAAAAATAGCTTGAGCCAAAGCATGAACATGGACAAATACTCCCCTAGAAAAATTGACAAATATTACCCTGGCAAAAAAAAAAAAAAAAAAAAAAAATCCCTATATATCCCTACTGTTTCAGAATCGATGTATAATATGCTGTTAATGTGTTGCAACTTTAACATGAGCACAGTACCTTCTGCCCTGTGATCTTCTCAGAACATTCTTTGAGTGGATCCTTTTCCACAGGTTTGCGTATACGAGCCACAGTCTGAGCCTCACAGTCCTCGATACGGAGACGCAGGTCCTTGATCTCAGAGATGTACCTCTTACAGACAGTCTCGTTCTGTTCACCTATGTGGTAGCAGAAATTATATTTTAGAATAGCAGGATTTGAATAAAAAGGAAAAAAAGAAAAATACTGACCCCAGTGGTGATCCTGATTCTGATCAGTTGATGAAACAATATTGTACACGCCTTAGATAAGAGCTTTGTCTATATGTGGTGTGGTATATCACGGTGCAGTATATCATGTGTATGATTTGACATTGTGGTTTGGTTACAGTGTGGCTACATCATGTATCAACATCCTCAACATTTTCAAACCAGAAATTCTCAGTTTCTACCACAGTTCAAGTGCAGCTCTGACATGCATGTGTTCACGTGTCACACCAAGCATGATATCATTTCAAACCAAGTACTATCTACCTTAGTAACTACACTAATTTGCAATATGGCTACTATTTTGTGCATGACAAAAGCACAACAGACCTTAATGAGCCATATAAAACGCACTCTACTCAGCACTATGTCGTTAAGCCTTATGGGAATCAACATGCAGTCATGTACCACTCCGTGAAGGACAGGAAAGCGTAACAATCTATGTGAACTCTGACAAACAGTTTTGAACATTTCATCCAAGACTCAAAAGCATGGCCATACACTAGCTTGGTGAGCTGTAGCTTCGATTGGCTTCACTTAACACTACATCACTCACCTTTGAGTTTAACAACCTTTGGTCCTGAAAGGTGTATTGACAGTTATCTACAGTTGCTATAAAACTAGGACAGAATTCTTTGCTACAAACACAATTAACCAAAAGTGAATTTGTTGTGCTGAAAAAAGACTGCTGGCTATCTTTTGCTCTTTTGGCTTGATACAAAGCAAATTGCTCTGAGGAAGCTCACCTTTCTCTATGGAGCGCAGCAGGGTGTCGAAATGCTGGGTTGTCTTGTTGTAGTCTCCCTCGATCTGCATGCGGTCATCAGGGCCAAAGAGCTGGGAGTCCTGGCTGTCACGCATGAAGTCCTGATAATGGAGCTCCAGGTTCCTCATCATCAGTCTGTATTCATCTGGTCTCATTGTCTTTAACTACACAGGAGGGCAAGAATATGTTGGGATGGGGGATCACTGAGTGTAATTTTACAGCATTTTTTCTCTTTTTATGCAGGCTCCCACTCTTATTATAGTCTTAAATACACAGTAGCATCAAAGCACAAACAAATCATTGAAGGTTTCCCTGCTGATTTTATAAACTTTGGTGCACACTGTTCCTAACAACAATCAGGGAAATTCTATTGTGGTAACTGAATTTGGAAGATTCCAAAGTCTTTCTACTGTGATAAAAGTCCTTGCATGGCATTGCATTCCTAACCTCCAACTACAGATTTAAGATGGGTCTGGCTCACTCAAGGAAAACATTTTCCTATAAGCACCTTATGTTTGAGATCTGACAAATACCCAACAGCACTCAAGTGCAACCAAAATATATCATAGGTCATAAAATAATTCTCTGCAGAAAAATGTTAAAACCAACCATGGTGATGTTCCAGGAGCGAATCTGTGTGATGTCCTTCATCAGGTACTGCCAAGACAGCAGACTCTTCATGTCAATGTGCAGCCTTTGCCACATGGACATCATCTGCTGGTAACCTGTATCCAGACTGCAGCAGGAGAGGACAATAGACAGAGAGTGGGAAAAACGAGATACAGAAATTATTTTAGCTATTATAACAGAGTGGCAGCAATGGTCATGTTTTCAGGTAAAATGTGGGTATTTTGTATCTGTCTGCATCTATTATCTGTTTTCAAAATGTCAAAAATCAAAGTGCTCCTTGGGTATTAACAAGGTTTTGCTGAATTCTACCGTATTGCATGCAGTACCATTAATATCATCATTAGCTAATATATTAAATGGATTACTGTGGTGTGTGAACATCTTTTTGTTTTCCTTTTGTTTTTTCCTTTTTTAAGTGTGAGTGTGTTCCCAGCAGCAACCACACCCTGGTATTTATGATGTCTGTGATTCATTATAGTGAAAAGTAAAGATCATACACATTGCTGTGGAGATGATCATGTTTTTTCACCATTGTATTCTAACCACATAAAATCGCTCAGTCAAAGATTGAGAGGACATATTCCTTTAATTAGTGCGCTCATGTATAAAAGGAGGTTCAGTTTGACGCTATCTAAGTTTCATCTAAACAGCTTAACTTGAAAAAGATTTTTGCCAAAGTGTGGCTGATACATGGATTACTACATGCATGTACACAGCTACGTATTTCAAAATGCTGTGTTCTTACCTGGCCACACTGTCCACAGCCTCCTTATTGACTGGTGGTACAAGGAAGCAGACAGAGGGCACCACTGCCTCATTGCCAGAATGGTTTAGGACCTTCCACTTGAATGGCTGAGAGTTGTTGAGCAGTGCACACTCATCTCCTTTATGGACAGTGATCTGAAACAGAATCCAGAATTGGAGGAACAGGTTGTTTATAATTTCATGAGTGATGAGTGTAAACTGAGACTCTGTCTTTCTTCAGTTATGGATGAGTGTAGACCTTTATAAGCAGATAAACAGGCATTCTAACCTCCATCTGCTTGAAGTCACAGACAGCCTGAATGGGCAGTTTGCCTTTGATAGAAGTGGTGGGGTTACGTGGTTTCAGCTGGATGATGGATTTAGCTCTCTTGTTCAGGCCTGTCACAAGGGTCTTGAATTCATTCAGTTGTTCCTTCTCTTCCTGTTGAAAACAAATCAAACCAAACTAGATTACAATTAATGAAATCTGGCCTTCTCATGGTGCACATTAGGCCATGGGACACACCAAGCCGATGCCGAGAACTAAGCGTAATCCAAGACCATGGTCAGACTGCTTTGTGTCATCTCAAAGCACCTCATGTTGCCTGCTAAAACGTGTCCATGAACACACTGCAGAGACTACAGCTGGCAGCTGACATGCAAGCATGTTATGGCCTGCGTGAGATGAAATAACTATACCAGGAGGGGGCAGCAGTCCTTCAGAAAAGTAAAACTGCAGATCTCAGGACTGTGGACAGATAAAGAATCCAACAGTTTTGTTACATGAACTGGAAAAATGTCTGATGAGAAGATGCAACTGCACTGGCGTTGTCAGCCTGAAGATCTTGTGCTTGTGGAGGATTTGTTTACCATAACTAGATCTGGTTAGCTAGCTTGGCAGCAATTAACTCTGCTTAGCTCTGCTTTGTTCAGGCTGAATGGCCATTTCAGGAAGCGCTCTCTCACTGACGGCCTTTGCCACCAATTCAAAATACTCGGTCAGCTGGTTGGTGGTTAACTAGAAGACTGAGAGCGCATGGCACAAACTATGGGTAGCCACTGGCCACAAATGGCCAATGACATCCCAGTGTGGGTTGATGGCTTGGTGTGTCAGGCACTTAAGAAAAGTTGGATGAAAAACTGAAAAACCAAGAGCACATAAATGCAGCTGTATACAATGTAAGGAGCCATCACACACCACAGCATCCTGCAGCAGATCTTCCAGCCGTGTGGCTGTAGTGGAACGATCACAGCTGTACTTCTTTTTCATGTTGTCCTGCATCTTCTTCATCTTCTCCTGAGCATCTTTCACATCAGCAAAGAACTGCAAGGACAGGACATTGCATGAGGAGAAAAGAAATGGTGGCACGAGTTCACTAGTATGAATATTATGTGGGTTGTTAGTGAGACAGTTTTCTTTTCATTACGGTCAAAGTGGTATACCTGGTAGTAGGCTGTGTTTTCTTTGAGATGAGCCTCAATGCAACAGCACAGCTGAAGGATCCAGCTCCACTGAGTCTGCAAAGCAGCCGTGAAGGCCTGACAGAGACAAGGAAGAGTTTGTATTTTGCCTTTTAGTTTTGATTTATCATTGCCTGTATATTGTCTGCTTGCCAGTGACCACACCATAATTTAATTGGGACAAATAGGGCAAACCTATGGTGTCTAAATTAGTGGGATTGGGTGCTCCACTTTATTGCAGTTCCACTTTGTGATTGGTTGAGAGAATTGGTGTTTCTTAGGGCAGCTTTAAATCAGACACTGACACTGTACATGAACGTCTCCAGGGGACATTTTCACATTCAAATTAAAGAACATGTCAGCATGAAGACGATTCAGTGTATTTTATCACTCCAACTTTAAACTCCATCTTTGTATGGTTGTTTCACTTTGTGTCAGCACCTTCCTCTTATTACAGGCCAATTTGTAGCACACATTTACTCTTTAACCATATTCACCTCAACTGTCTTCTTGCCAGGATGTCCCTCTTTGATAAGTTTGTCACCCATGGCCTGGATGTCATTTATCTTCTTCTCCCTCATCTCCAGTTCTCGCATGAGAGCCTGAACAATCAGGATGAGACAATTAATGGCAACCCCGAAAGAAAACTCCCATCCATTCATTCAGTTATTCTGAAACATCACTGTCAAGTTTGAGATTAATAGCATGAATCATGAGACCACAGAATTAAAAGTTGTATGCTACTCGAGAGACGTACAGAGTAGTTATCTTTCTTTGCTGTCATGTTGGTATTGCGGTCACTCCAGTCAAAGTTGACCTCCTCCTCTTCCTTGTCATTTAGCCACATCAGTTCCTTAGTGGCAGCACTGACAAAGGCATGGAGTGAATCCAAGTTCCTCAAGCGGGACTTGGAGGAGTTCTGTGCAAAAAATAAGCAATCTGTTAATGAGAACTGAACAATTTCAAACACAAAAATGCATCAGTTTCCAGAACATTTGAAGTTGTACAACTATATAACAGTAAAATGAGATTTTAAAAAAAGTCATATAATTCATGTATTTACCAGTAGTTTGGCATACTGTAGGTCCAGTTTCCCCAGGTAGTCTCTGTATGTGCCCTTGCTGACAGTAGATAGTTGGGTCTAAAGAAGATTCAAGAAAAAACAAGAAAAACAAGACTTTAAGATGTGTGTATATATCGGATATAAAGACTAAAAGCAAAGAAAAAAAGAAAAAGAATTGATTCTGAGGGTGACTGTCACACCTCACAGTGCACTTCCTTTGTCAGATTCAAGCATGAAGTTGTTACTGCATTTTTCATTTTGTCCTGTTAGTGTTCATAAGGCCCTGTGGACAAAAATTTGTTAACAAATGACACGCGGTGGGTCCTTTATCTACTGGACAGATTTTTTTTCAAGGGAAACTCTGGTCTGGAAAACACACTGTTGCTATTGCAACAACTGAGCAACAGCACAACAATGGATTAAGACAGTACTGTGATGGCAGTCCTTGTTTTTAGAGTGCTTTGATGTTCTTACCCAATAAGAACAACTGTTCAGTATACGCAGAATGAGCCCCTGTCTAGACGAAAATGAACAATGCAGTATTGCTTCATGTAAAGACGAGCAGCAAGGAGACGTTACCAAAAGAGAAGGCGGGCCCAAGTGTGTGCCTACAATGTGTATGTATTTGATGATTAGGCATTGGTTTTAGTGTTTTTTATAGGCTACAGGCATTTGTATTTTAGTTGTAGGCATGTTAGGTTACAGTTCACTTCCTATAGTTAAGGTAGGATCATGTCCTCAACTTTTCAGGCCAAACAGGCCATGGGCCAAACAGTGTAGGTGTGACAGCCCTCTGAGATGCTTTTTGCAGTAACAGTGAGGGTCTACCTCGTCAGTCTTAGCCCGTTCAATCTTGGTTCGGAAGTCCTCCACGCTCTGATGCAGGCCTCTGTGGCTGCCCAGGTGGGACTCCACAGAGGGTAAGTCAGAGCCCCACTGAGCTTCATCAATGCGACGTTGATTCTCCTCCACCCAGGCCAGCAGGTCTTGGGCGTAGCGCAGGGTCACTTCATCCATCTCAGGCCGCACCTTAATGGATGGCTGCTGGGAGGTCTGGGTCTTGTTCGCCTGGGCAACGTTCACACCAGACTTCAAGCGGAGGTTGTAATCACTGCGGAGGTTCACCAGGCGCTCATGGAGGCGGTAAACCCTGTGGGGATAACAAAGAGTTACATCTTGTCTCTTATAACCAGACTGAATTGGTCCATTTCATTTTATGCTCAAATTCATATTCGCATGCTGTTTGAAAGTGTGGACACATGCAAGAAAGACTAATAGCGTTTCATATCCGTGAGTGACTGAATTAGTCACACTTGGTGCATTAAGCTTTGTGACTCAGTTTTTTGTAACCATGCAAAATTGCCTGAAAATTGTTAGATCCAATGCCAGGAACATTGTTTTTCTCTTTGCCATTGTATAGTACTGTATGGTATTTATTTTTTAAAGACTAGGATAAGAGAGTTATGGAACCCTATATGCCTCTAAATTTTTTCTTTTTTTCTTGCAGTTTTTGAGAAATGATTATCCATATGCCATCATTACCCTTGTTTCATTTGTGTTGATGTTATGTTATAGTTTTTCTTTTGACCTTGTAAAGCAGCTGATTATACCACTTGACAAATAAAGTTGACTTGAATGTAAAGGAGCAAGCACTTACCTGCGGTACATTTGCTCAGCCTGCAGGTGGCGCCCATCCTTGAGTAGTTGCACATCATTGAAGAGCAGACGGATCATGTCATCTGCCTTGTCCAGGTCCCTGTGCACCTCTGCTGTGTGCTGAGCTGGCTTCCCTGCATTCAGCAGACGGATGTCCTATGGGATGAAAAAAATAAAGATGATCATTTCCATTTTACTTTCAGTGACCGCAACAATTATGGAAGCAGTGACACTGATTGACATAAAACAGGCCACTCTCCACTTAA
Source organism: Myripristis murdjan (assembly GCF_902150065.1). Lineage (NCBI taxonomy): Eukaryota > Metazoa > Chordata > Actinopteri > Holocentriformes > Holocentridae > Myripristis > Myripristis murdjan. The sequence continues at coordinate 4,470,841 of NC_043995.1, read as the reverse complement.
ATGATTTTGAGGATACATTATATACAATGTTTTTGATTTTGACTTTTTTTCTAAATATTGACTACAATTATTCCTAGCTAGTTATTTTAGATATGTAATGGTACATGGTCTGATTCTCTCTACCATTTCTGATTCAAAGGACGAATGCAGTGAGTAAATCCATATGACTATGATGAGTCACTTAAAAAACATCCTGCCCTTGTGACCCAGCACCCAGACCTCTGCTACAGCCCCAACACTGTGGATTTATTTCTCTGCATTTTTTCAATGTTGTACAGAGGAGGAAAATAAGCTGAAGATATTTTTGGGAAACCTTTATGAACAAAGCATCCTAGTGAATTACAGCTAATTCAAAATGCTATGATCTTAAATTACACTAAAAAAGCACATAAGTGACATGTGATCACTTGTGATCCGATTAGAAGCTTTGTAAACACACAGTATAGTTTCCTCCAGTGTCAGATCTGTATGGTACTCACTGTCTGCAGCAGGGTCTCCAGCTGGTTGAGCTGTTCCTCACACACCCCAGACTCCATCTGGACTTTACTAAGGATCCTCTGAAGCCTCTCAAGTCTAGATTAGATTAGATTAGATGAGTGTCATCAAAGACTGATACAAAATAATTATTAAAAAGAAAAAAAAAGAAAAGAAAATAGCAGCAAACAGCATACACTGTACGCAGGGTATGCAAAATACAATGGCACTCATAATAATTAAACTGATTAGATTATTGATCACTAACTATTTGCACAATAAGGTATATAATAGCAAAACAGGTGTAGGTTTAGCACATATACAGATGATGCTGATTGGTTACTTATTACTTATCAAATAATTACAAAACAATATGCAGCATTTTTTTCTTTAAAAAGTCAGAAGGCTTGAGATTCAATGCATATATATCAATCGGAACATATCACATCACATCACACAGGAACATACACAATCACATCACATTAAGATAAACAGAAGCTGAAGTTCTCAACACAAGTCACAACACTTACGGCCGCGGGCGACGAAGCAAGTACTCTAGTCTATGAGGGTCAGTCACAAATGCCATGTTGTAACTTTCCTACATTCCAACCATGAGAGACCCTGTGTTTCTCACAGTCCCACCGCATACTAGAAAATCTCTCTGCCAAGTGGTGGTACAGAATGGCATAAATGTCTCCGTTTTGTGAGGAAGACGTCCGCTCTGCTTGTTCAGCCATTCCACATTTCAGCCCCATGAACAAGGCTTTAAGACTGCAAGATGACCAGATAGCCTCGTGACATGGACCAGCCCATTTCTAGGCGTGACATACCATCGTCGCTCTAAATACACAGGACACTGGCAGTGTCCCAACATTCTGTTTCATATTTAATATATGTCTACCTGATCCAATTATGATAATACTGTTTTTTAAACGTGTTGTGTCAAACCAGCATTTTGAAACAAAGACACTCATTCTTCAGCTATCGCATAACTTGGAAAGGAAACGAGGCAAGAAGTCTGCAACAACAAATGCATGATGGAAAATGACTTATGTGGCTATAATAAAATTGCTATGCATGTAAGCTAGAGCTAGAGCAACTTTTTTATTTTTCTATACGATACACTTACGTCTTTATTCAGGAGAACTAAATCTACCAAAGAGCAACCAATTGGAAAAAACTGAAGCTCGTGGTAACGTTTCAGCCACCCTGGACTCATAGCAACAGCATAGGTGTCTGCTAGTAGACAACTACATCCATGTGGTAGTAACCGAGAGCGGTAATCCCCATTTGTTTTAATCAAGTTAAATGGGAGCCTGCCACACAGACGATGACGTGATCCTATCAGGCAATAACAGAATTCTTGCCATTCCTTAATTAACAGTGTAGGGAGGGTAAACACACAGTTTAAGCTCTACAAACATTTCATAAAGACAGAGGTGCTCTGGGAGCAGAACAAATCTCACTCACTCAGTCAGTTAAACCCCAAATATAATAAGGTAAGACTGGCAATGAATTTTGTCAATGAGTTTTGATGACGATCAGCAATCAATTCATCCAGATTATTTTCGGCCCTCTCAATAGCAAAGACTTAACTTCAAGTAAAATCAGCAATAAAAATGTGTATCTGTGAGTAGATATTTGCAACGTCACTCACCGTTCAAACTCTATCCTGAGCAGCCGTTCTCTCTCTAGAATGGCCACATGCAGGCGACCCCATTCTTTCTCTACATCAATAGGGTGGTAACCTGGAGGGACCTTCACCTGACCAGCATGCACTGCACTCTGTGGGAAGAGGGGAGGCCACCGCATTAGTCATCAAAAAATGGAATAGAATAGAATAGAACAGGACAGAATGTAAAAATTTTGGTCAGCTTGCCTCAAAGGACTGGTAGATGTGTTTCGAGCGATTCTTGTCAGTCTCTTTTGCTGGCAGCTCTGTCTCTTTGAACTTCAAGAACTGGCGCCACAGGATCTACAGGGGAAAAAAAAAAGAATGCACAACCCATTTATCTTCATTGTATCTTTATTATCAGACATTATATTCCCTAGTTTTATTCATTTAAACATACAACATAATTAATTTAGACCGTTTTATCTTGAACTTTCTGTCACCTGTACGTAAGACACACATGGATGTAAAACTAAAAATATCAACAGCATCTACCGGATTCTATCTATAAAAATACCGTAGCCCCGATTTGGCATTTTTTGTGGAGTGAGCTATGTGAAGATGGCACCAAGCTTCACAAAATGGCCTATAATTCAATTTTCAATGCAACACAAAAGTAATTTGTGTAAGCAGCCAGTTCCAAATATAGATTATTTTATTTTGTTTTATTATTTTTGATTTAATTATATGCTGTTTGTTCAGTTTGAGTGGGCATGATACATGCATGAAGAATTACTGCTCTGCACATAAGGCACACATTTTGTAGATGCAAAGTGATATTTGTATGTTGTTGGCATTGCATTATTTTTTTTTCCAAGTCATCATTACTTCTAAATTCAACAAGATTCTTTTTGCCCCAAATTCTTTTTAGGCCTTTCACAAAAAAGAAATGTGTCCGTCAAATATCTTATAATTAATATTATATGTCTTACAGTCTGCAGAATTATGACCACACCTATATGCCCTGTCGGTAACCCCTGAGTTTGTCTTAGACCCCAAAGACTGAAGCCCACTGCTCTACAGAAGCATTTAAGCATTCCCATGACCAATGTAAACTGAGTTAAACCTGTTTAACAAGTCAAATAACTTAATTGTGTTTATTAGTGAAGCGAAAGGTGATGTGCAAAGTCGTAACTTTGTTATGTGAAAGAATAGTTAAACATCCAAGAAAGTGCTGGAGTTTTTGTGACCGTGCATACTGCTGCCAGACTTCAAAGAGAAAGAAGAAGAACAGTGAAGTCATGCTATGTTTTTGTTCGGTGTCCCTGGTGTATTGTGGCAGAGAGATGATTCTGCTGAGGATTAGGTTCAACAATAGCTTTAGGCTGCAGTTTCTCAGCACCAGCACTGCAAGATGTCCAACAATGTCTGCACCACTTCTTTCTTTTTGCCCATAGCTACATGATGCAACTGTTTTCTTTAACTGAACAATCCTTTTTACAATCAAATACTTCTACAGAGTTATGTGCATTGTCCTCATGCTGTGCTTTTGATGACAAAATATCACGAAGAGAAGTTTTTTGTTAGAGGGCATTCAGAAAAACAAGAAAATAGACTTTTGGCACTCTTTGATGCTTTTTATAATTTTGGCAAAATCCTCTCACCTCGATCTCCTCGTAGCTGGCGGGGAACTTCCTCTCCTCGAAGATCACGACGTGGTGGCGGATCCACTGTAGCAGAAGAGTCACCAGCTCGTAGTATTCCTGCCAGCGCAGCTCCAGCTGCTGCAGCAATCGCAGAGGAAAGAGATAGCTGGAGGTTTAACAACCGCAAACAGGAGGGCTTTTCTACTCTCCTGGCTCCACATTCAATCACTCACACACCACACTAAATTCAGTTAAGCACCAACAACCCTGGTCTTGTCTGATTGGACAAGGAGGCAGGGAGAGGAGAGACATTTATGAAGGAGGCATTGGTGGAGGAGAAAATGAGAGGGAGACAATGGGGAGGGAGGGATGGAGTGGGCAGAGAAAGACCTTACCCAAGTTACATGTATCTGTTTTGGGGTGATTTGATGTACTTCTCTATTTATGAAAGCTCTATCCTTATGAAAATATATTTTTCCATGGATATAATTTTGGTTTGGTTTGGTAACATTTTGGTTTAATACTACTTACTACAATGTAAACCAGTGAATTTCAATGTGGGGTCCCCCAGGGCTCCTTAAGGGGCTTCCTGGGGGTCCTCACACAATGAGGAATAGTTCCATTTCACTGTAATTCACTAGACATTGTTAGGAAACAGAAAATATATGAGGGATCATTTTAACATTTTCTTTTCTTCTTCCTGACTTGTCTGTGTTCAAGTATGGCATAGAACCAATTTAAACCTCTGCAATCAGCACAAAGTAACTTGATTTCATTCAAAAACAATGGAAAAAGGTGGTTTGCCAACAAGCAAAAAATGACTGGTAGCAATAGGAAAAAATTAGAAAAAAAAGTACAAGAAATTTACAAGGAAATTGGAAAAAAAATTCCAGAGAACTAGGAAAAGGAAAAGGGCTTAAACGTGAGCATTTTTTTTTTTTTACAATAACAATAAAATCCTATATACAATGATTAAAATGATATATTTAAACATCAGATCAGTGATGCTGGAATGGTGTCAGATTTCCTGTATTTAAATGCTAATGAGGGTCATCTGAAAGCAGCCTCAAGGCAAACTAAAATCATTTCAAATGGGGGTCTGCGGCTCATGGAAAGTCAACTTGAGGTTCCATAACATGAAAAAGTTTGAAAACCACTGAATATACAACAGTATGAGTTTAAGGTAAAGAGATGTCAAAGCACCTTTCTGCAATAAAAATGCAGTTTTAAGGTTCATTTAGGATTAGAATTTGCCTTACAGTTACGTTTTGGTTTAGGGTCAGAGATATGAAATCTACCAATACTAGGAGAAGCCCCCCCTTTACACAATTAGGCTAATGAGCGAGACAGTAATGCTTAATGCATGCTCCCGTGTTAACAGACAATGTGCGATAACAACACACACCCCAAGTCACAGGACTTAGATTGCTGTTTGAACTTGAGATTGCTCTGGAAAACACTGTCCACAACAGTTGATTTATACCGTCTCTCAGTCACAAGCCTGTTCAGCTTTAGTTGGGCATCAATGAGGAATCATGGGATCAAACGTAGTCCACTCACATTAGCTGTGATGCCGTCATGTGTGTCGGGAACACGAGGCATGGCATCATACAAGGATGATACATAAGTGATGATAGATTTCTCATCAGGGTGGGGAACATCAACATCTGGAAAAATAAGATGAAATCATGTCATATTCTGATTTGTTAGCATGTATTGGAGAATAATAATCAGGTAATAGTGACAAGTAGCAAAAAGGTGTCCACAGTAATACCACAATTCCAACACTCCCCACAGAGGCACCCATCGATCGTCTAGATAGCAATGGGGTGCTAAAGCAAACTGATTCTTCACAAGTAACTGGGTTTGGCAATTGTGGATTTGGCTTGGTTAATTTTGTTACCCACATTACCCTTTCTTTTAAAGGTAATTATAAAAGGCATTGCTGAACAGAGGTCATGTCATGGACATAACCCATCTCAGGAACACATGAAATGGACTAGTGGTGCAAATATTTATCATGGCAATCTACACAATATCATATTAAAAATGTATGTAGTCGGTATCCAATATTTTGTGTATGCTGTAGGGGTAAGAGGCATGCGTTTGTACATGTTGTTAGATGAGTGGCAATGGGTGCGTTCGTTTTGAGGCCTGAGTGAACCAGGCGCCAAGCGGGCGGTTTGCTGATGACCGTGCATATCGCATGACCAGTACATTGTCATTGTAATATTCTACAGTTCATGGATACTGATCAAACGTAGTCATTGAAGATGACAATATCATTTTCCTATAGGTTTATGAATACTGAAATCAATCAAAATTGCAACATGCCTGTAAAATATTGCAATATGATATTTTGTCAATATTGTGCACCCCTGCCATGAACATAAATAAATAAATAAATGGACGATAAATAACTTGTTATGAGCTATCATGTTTAAAGCTACTTCTGTCCAGTCTTACCCTCGGGGTCCAGGAGGCGTGTCACACCAAGGTCTCGCTCTGCCACGCTGAAGGCCTGTTCCAGGTTCTCCAGGTTGGTTTGTCGGTACACTTTACTCATGTCAACAAGTCTGGGCCTGGGGAAACACAAACGTGGGCAAATGATCAGTAACAAGGTCCCAATGAGTACACCACACCGGTCATAAATGCTCACATGTACTCAAAGGATATCAGAAACATCAACAGACTTATATCATATAAGATATGAAACTTAAGTAGACTTAAATGACCACTTTGTTCTAAAAGGACACACATTTAGAGTTTATCAGAGCTAGTCATCTGGGATGATTGGCATTAATCATTTAATAGTGACCGAGTACACTTTGATTTGGAAATCAACCCATACACTATACACAATTGAGCCATATTTTTTTATAATCTCAATGATGTTTTAAATCTCAATGACGCTTATCTGGTTAAATAAAGGATTTGATTTGATTTGATTTGATTTTACACTCTACATCATATTAAACATGCAAAATTAATCCATTCCAGGTATTATCACTTGTATGGCATGGCAGCAAAGCTAATAGCCACCAGCCCTGTTTTCAGGCGCATTTTCAGAGCTTCTGCCAAAGGCTCAGTTCAGTTTAAGACCTCATCTGTCAGTTTTATAATAATTCTGTGACAGCACCTGCCTTCTGTGTCCTCTGGGCATCTGACTAGTGGAGCAGGAATGTAACCTATGGAGCCGTTTAAATAGCCAAGGCTGGCATCTGGCTTTATTGGCAGTCACCTACAACTTGACTAAACGCCCTGTGTGCATCAGAGAACACAATTGGGTAGGATGATGACTGCATCACATGTACCTATGTAAACTATGTATCACAGATAAACACTTTTCACTACGTTTTCAGTTTTAACCCTTTTTAAACATAGAAGCCTGTGGGCTTATTTTGAAAGGTTATGTTCCACCCTCTTAAAAAATGCAGTATATATATGTGTATATACATCTATATCTATATATACATTTATATATTTATATACACATATACATTTATATATGTATATATGTTTATGTATTTATAAAAAATTACACACTGCTCTCTTGCAATTTTGTTTTTACTGTTTTTTTCTAGTTTTCTAGTAATATTTTGCTTTCTTATAAATTTGACAAAAATCTTGGTAATTTTTAGGCCATTTCATGCTAATTTGCTCATCACCTTTTTTCACACATTTTTGAAAGCACTGAATTTGCTCAGGTCTCAAATGGTTAATAACAAACTGTTGCAGCTTTGGGTACAATCAAAAACATCAAATCTACCTATACATGATAGCATATCCCTGTGAATATTTAGCTGTGACAGATAAGAAGGAAAGCAGTAACACAAAGCAGCAATAGGGGCAGATCCATACAGCTCTCTGACGTGTAGAGTGGAGCGGCCAGCATAGTGTGCTCCAGAAATGGGAACACGCTGCAGCTGCCGGACTTCACACACAGCAAGTTGCCTCCTTGGCCTGGAAGGGCTGGTGATGCCTTGGCGCTCTCTTTCGCAAGACCTACGAGAACCACTAGATCCATTACGCAGTTCATCACTGCTGGAGCGCGCCCCTAAGCTGTGCGAACCCCGGCCTGAGTCCCAGGAAGATCCCTCTGACGGGATATCCTCACACAACATGACCACGCGGCTGTCCACATCGCTGACAGAGCCTGACAAGCTGAGGCTCCCCTTCTTCTTCTGGTTCAGCTTCTTCTTCTTCTTTGTACTGAGCATTGTTATATCTGCCAAGATCTGAAACCTCTCCAAACAGATGAGTGGCAGCAGATTTCCACGTCCAAATGCAGGTGCAAATATGATGATTTTGGCCGGTCTTTATGTTTGCATTTGACTCTGCATAATCAAGATATGAATCCAAGGTCTCAGGTCTTGATCAGCAAGTTACAATCATCTGATTAAATCCTTCTGCAAGGTGGAACTCTTGCTAAGATGAAAAGGCCTCCTTGTGGTACAGCCAAGTCACTGCTTTCATCCCATTAGGCTTTCCGACGTGATAAGCAACATCCAGGACCAGCTCGACAAATGCAAACTGAAAAGCTCCACACACCGCAGACGATAACTTGAGTTCTCAAGCAACACAAAAACAAAAACACATTCTGGGCTGGGATGCCCTACATAATGCCTAGGCAAGAAGTAACACTGCACCATTCAGGCAGCGGGCACAAAGTGCCACAGTAACGCCCACACACCACACCTCCACAAACTTTATGAAGTGCAGTTACTAATCCAGCCCTCTGTGTTTCCACCTAAGGCTTCCTGTCAGAGAGTTGCAAGTCCATGCTCGGGTTTAGGGAAACCTGCCCCTGCAGGTATCTCTTTCTTCGAATTTATAATGACTCTTTGATGAGAACCACACCTTGCTGAGCATTCAACTTTCTCTCATCCACAGGCCCTTTTCTGCTCGTCCTCTTTTCTCCCAGGACTGTAAACGCACTCTTTTGTTACAGGTTCTAAAAACCAAACCACCCAAATGGAAATCGCACAGACTGTCACGGAAAAGTAAATGCATCTTCATTTCCCATCGCTACCCCACAAAACCACTATTATAAAGACAACATATCTGTGGGGCAGTTAACATATTGGTGTTCAGGAGCAAGGACATCAGCATTTCATGTGAAATGGACACTACCCAGCAATTTAAGCACCTAATTACATTTAATGGAGGAATTATCACTTTAACACCAGAGGATGTGTCCTTCACAGATGGCCAACACCCACTGGTGGAATTCCTCGCTGAAGGATCTGACAGTTTCATGGAGATGGATCAACATTTGATTAAAGCAGAGTGGGACCTGTGCTATCAGGTACAGTAAGTAGAAGATGGGTCAAGACCTGCTAGTAGTGTAGGGCTAAAAATGTCTATAGGATACCATTTGTAAGCTGATTAATAATGCATTCTGAAAAGAACATATAAATGAGGGAGTGTCCGTTTGAATCTGAGCACTACTGATGCAATTAATATGGAGGCTATTAAAGAATCATCCTAGAGGTTTTGAGTGTACAATTTCCTCACATTTTACATGCAACAAACCTTTGTGCAAATCATGCGGGGATACTTAGAATTTCAAATATAAATTTTTATGATGTTCTGCTTCTACAGCGAACAAAGTTGTAAACCACAGAATTGATAACTGGCTGTGTAAAGCAAATGTTTATGTGGGACTATTTTCTGGTAAAGGGACTGTTTCAACAGTTTCAAGTCATCAAAACACAACAGTGCTGCTGCTTTTTGGAAAACTAATGTGGACGACTTTGTTACAGTGATGGGATACTGCTGTGAAGAGTGAAGGAGTTCTAAAATATAACTGCTTGCTTTGGGAAATATTAGCAGAAACTTAAAGTTTATCCATTTTGTATTGTGCTAAACATGCAAAATTGCTGGTATGGTCCTTTAACTGTGTATTGTCTTGTAAACATTGTTAACTGTTGAAGAGACCTGTAAAAACACCATCAGAAACCTGGTCACTGTTAATCATGTTTAAAATGATTTGAAAAGAGTCAAGTCTTGTCAGCGCTGACACAGTAATAGAGTATTATATAATTATAGAGCAGGTTGAAACTGGGATGATAAACTATAATTTGACATTTGACAGTGTGCCAAGCTCCCACTCCAGCTCAGATACATTCTGTATTAAATAAGACCTGCTGATGTGCCATGACAAGCCCCGCACCACTGGAAGTCACAGAGAGGCAGCCGGAAAGCACACTGCTATTTAATACAATTTATTAGAAATTATTAAGGCTAAACAGGACAAATTCTTCCCGTAATTTCAGTGGTTTTGTTGTTTTTAAAGAAATGGCCAGAATAATGATGTAAGGTGTCAGTAGAAAACAACATGGAGCTCAGTCGACTATTCCAAATAAAAAAGGTTAAAACAACCATCAACAGATAGCTGTCACTACTTTTTGTCATTTCTGGGAAGAGAATTTGTTGACCACTCACTGGTGTTTGTGTATGACGGCGTTGAAGAGCTTGCCGTCCCTCCAGCTGGTGCTGAAGTTGTCGCAGCGGATGCCCTGGTAGCCCTCCGACATCCTCTGGGACCAGAGCAGCAGCTTCTCCTTGGCCGTCATGTCGTCCGACTGGCCGTTCACCTGGATATCAGAGATCTGAGGGATCACAGTTAGAGGGAACGTTAAGAGGAAGCAGGGTGAAATATGCTTGGAAATATGTGGAAAAATGTATTTGTGAGGAAATATGAAGGAAATTAATCATTAGTGGAAACCCAGAGCTGAAAATTGAGCTGAATCACTAAATCTTAAATCAGAAGAGGGAGCACAGAACCATGTCTGTTAACCCTTTGAAACCTGAGCATATTCACTTGACTTCTAATAATATAATAATATAATAATATTGCATTACAATTATTATAAAATTACCAGAGAATTGCCCCACAAAAATTGAAAAGAAAATGCAAGAAAACTACCATGACATTGCTACAAAGAAAAAACAAAACAGTTGAACAGAAAATGAGAAAAAAGATAAAAATTACTAAATGAACAGACATTGATTAGAAAATTATAAATAAATAAATAAATAGCTACAAAAAAGTAGCAAAAAAATTGTATAAAAACGTACATTAAAAAAATGGCCAAAAAAAAAAAGGGCTTCAAAGGGTTAACAAGTGAGAGGGAAATGAAAATACCACCACAGTATGTAATTAAGAACCTGAAATTAAATTATTGCTAGGCTTAGTGGCCGTCCTGTTTGAGAAATCAACAGGAATATTGTGATGTCTATTTGCATATTAGCAGGGCAAAGCTCTGCTAACTACTTGTGATTTGGTTCACAAGATCCAGCAGGAGAGCTGTCTGGTCTAGTCTGGGAAAATACTGCTGCGGCTACGGCACACAGATTACTTTTCATTCACGGAATTTAGGGATGGGAAAGAAAATGAGTCATAATCACCGGGTCTTCCATTTGGTATTAGTTACTGTTTAACTGTGTGTGTGTGTGTGTGAGTTTGTGAGTGTGTGTGTGTGTGTGTGTGTTTTAGAATGACTTCGGATGTTTGTGTAGTTGCATGTGTGTGTATGTGTCCTTATTCAACCCTTAATCTGCCATCAATGCCATTTTTTTGTAAATTAAGTGGCATTATCTTGGCATAAGGGGGAAGACAGTTTTACTTATTTCAAGGTGTGGCCTTGAGCTTGTTTTGTCCATGTACATAAGAGCAGAGCAAAGTCTTGCTAACTGCTTTAGATTTGATTCATGAGATCCAGCAGCAGAGTTATCTGGTCTAGCCTGGGAAAATAATGTATGGCTATGGGATACAGATTACTTTTCAGTGTCCCATGCCCAATTTTTTAGAAAAACTAAGTAAGGTGCACCCTTTGAAGCATGCACCTTATCTTTTATCTTCAATTAAACAAAATTTTCAGATTACCAGACCTTCATTGAATCATACAAAATCTGTTTGATTTAAAGAAAATGACTTGTTAAGATAGACTTTTTTGTGCATGTTGCAGGGTGCAGGTCTTCTCTGATGATGAGCCACGATGGCTCACCCTAAAGGTTTTTTTTTTTTTTTTCTTTTTTTTAATAAAGACTCTTCATCTCTTTATCTACCTCTGGGACACAATGGAGCTTTAACTTTACCAAAACATTACACTCCCTCCTTTATTTCCCATGTTATGCTTAAGCCTTTGTGTAACATGACCCTGAATCATTTGATTGAAGAAGGTGTGGCTCTGCCTCTCCGGCTGTGGCAGAGGGATTTCTGCCTGGTAGCTTTGGGCATAGATGGGAAAAGAAGTAGGCTGGGCTGTATGATTAAATGGGACATGGCTGGGAGTGTAGGGTATCAGTCAGTTTTACTGTAGTCACACCCTCCCCTTGAGAGTCAGGCAGAGTGTGACTCACACAGACACACCCTTGAAGAGTCAATAACATGGCCCTGAGTGCTGTCAAATGTCTCCGCACTATTCATGATATTGCACTGGTAGGGTAAATGACTTGAATGTTGGGTTTTAGTATGGGTTAGTGTGTTACTATAACATCAACATCTGATAAGAATAAGGTTAGGACAGTTTTGATTTGATTAGGAAGCTGAGATACGTAGAATTCTGAAGAACTTCATCCAGTCTGATTGATTCAGAGGAGATGGGAAGTGGCAGCTGAAAGGCGCAGATCCCAGAGACAGAGGTATAGAGCTATAATTGTAATGGAACACAACACTGACAGAGGAGGAGACCTGGAAGTGGAGGATGATGGTCCATATCAACCCCAGGGTCAACTTGGGGTTCCCATCTGCTATGTCATCATTTCTGATGTTAACCAGCTTGACCTGGGGATCAAACAGATACAATGATTTTGTTGGTTACAATACTGCCTGAGAACAATGAGGTATCTTGATGCAAGACCTTGATGCAAGACCAGATGAGAGTGGGTGAAATTCAGTACCAATGAAACATGGAAAGTCAAAACTCAAAATTAAAATTAAAATAAATATCTACTAAAACTTAATCAGCCATAGTCCATGTAGGCTACGAGCATAACAGTGCCTGTCTGTGGGCAACACCAACAATCAGTATTTGTTGTTTTAGGCCATAATTAATCAAAACTCTAGTCTAATTTAGGTTTACTCAAATTGTCAAGTCAAACAGGACATGATTTGGGATTCGGGACACCTGCTTGTAATTCAGGACATCCGGTCACCCAATGTCCCAGTAACATAATCAAGGTATACCTGTAGTTTTCTCCCAACTTAGCTTTGAAATAACTTACCTGCCGGTGTCTGAGGAAGTCCAGTGCTATCTGTACATTCTGCAGCTTGTGGAATCGCATGCGGCCTTTCTCCCTGGGCTGAAGGCAACAAAGAAGAGACAAAGAGGTATTTAGGGACATTTAAGACAGTAGGAAACAATGCCACCATCAGAGATGATCCTCTTGGTGTACTCGCAGTTGGGGAGAGTGGCTAGCATCAAACAAAGAGGGAGAAATGAATGGTGAGGACAAATGAAAATCAAAAAGGAAGACACTGATAAAAGGAAGAAACATGGGAATGACTGGTGAATGTCACGGATCTTTCCACCAATAAAAACAACTTTGACGGGTTAATGTTTGGCTTTAGAGTATGCTACGGTGTATTCCTGATCCAAAATGTTGCTTTCTTTGGTTCAGTCCTGTTGTTCACCATCACCAGACAAAGATAAAGAAAAGGGAAATTATGACAAATAGAATTAGAAAAAAAAATAATCTGAAGAGGAAATGCATGCATTGGCTGAGCCAATAACATGGTTTGTTATTACTTAGATCATCTAAAAGCAAGCTAACATTAGTTTCTTTTTATATAATGGTGAGTTGTATGTAATGGCCATAGGTTCCGGTGAGTAAAAGACACAAGTTGGCTGTAAAAAAAAAAATTGTTTTGATAGCTTCATACTGTTATAATTACATTGCAAGGTAGTGCCAAAGACTAGTTCGTCAATGGGTCCTGCAGGTGTATGCAGCACCTATTGATAACTGAATATTTTGGTTTATATCCAGCAGCTACATGATTAATGCCAGCCCATCAATGAGTGATACCTGAAATGAAAGCCCATAAAATAATTTGAGTTGCCATGGCAGGAAGTCTTGTCACCATGCACAGCCAAACCACTGGGAAAGCGTGGGTGAATCATAAGAATAAGGTGCCAACTGTAAGTTAGAGACCCACTCACCAACCGAACGCTCCTGACCACGTCTCTCTCCCTCGGCTAGCCCCAGCAAGAGCAGTGCAAAAGAGAGGAGGCAGAGGCCAGATGGCAAAGTTCAGCATACACAGGAGACGGGTAAAGGGAGGCAAACAGGAGGTGTGGTACAGGAGGAAGAGTAGGAGGAAGGGGAGCAGAGAGGAAGAACCAGGGATCAGACAGGAGTACAGTTCACACCAAGAGAGTGAGAGAGATACAGAGGCCAAAGTGGGATTAATGTGTTACGGCCATGGAGGCGTCTAGAAGATGAGCAGAGGTGGAGCTGGCGGAGGGAGCGATGAGCTACAGCAGCAGAGAAGCTTCTGTGCAAATCTGAACCCAAGAGTGTAAAATATAGCATCCTGCCTCTGGCTTATAGAGGCAATGTAATGGCAGGAATGTGATCTGCAAGCCTTCAAGAATTTTTAGAGATAGGCAGACTAAAGAACGTTTGAAAAGTCAGTTTTAAAGGATCATACCAGTGATTTTGAATGTTTGGCCCATTTACTCCCCACATTCCTGTGGCTGATAAAGCCATCAACATTCATAAACCGTAGAACTGATAACTGGCTGTGTAAAGCAAATGTTTCTCCCACAGTTATCAAAACACAACAGTGCTGCTGCCTTTGAAAAAGTAGCAAGGACAAGTTTATTACAGTGATGGAATACTGGTATGAAGAAAGTTTGAAGTCTGAAAGTTCATTTCCATATTGTAGTGGAATGAATGGAAACCAACAGCTGGATAAAAGGCACGAAAAATGTTAAGTTCTTCAACACAACTGCTTACTTTATGAAAAGATTAGCAGAGAGATGAATGCATTTTGTAGATATTTTGCTAAACATGCAAAATAACTGGTATGGTCCTTAAATTCATTATGACTCAAGAGTCACCAGAGGCAGTTAATAGGTCTTGTTTATATCCTGACAATTTGTCTCGACTAAGTTCAGCTCAGGTTAAGCCTTTGATTGAAAGGCTTGGCTGACATCACGTAACATTCGCTGCCACAAGGGATGGCACGCCAGGTTGACTTAAGGTAAGTCTTCATAAGTGTGTTATTAGTCGGGATTAGGTTTTGGTTCAGAGGATGGAGGACAGTCGAGGTAGCAGAGGCGGAGCTTGGTCCCACTTCCGATGTGAGGCGGACACTCACCAGCGTCTCCCCGGAGAGGACCTCTAACAGAGAGATCAGGTTGTGTCCATCTCTGAGGTCTTCATACAGGTCTGTCACGTGACGCTGTGCCTGCCAGAAGAAAGAGGGACAAACAGAAGGAGACACACTGTCACAAGAATTCAAGATGATTTTTAGCACCATCAATAGTCAACCCAAGCACAACAACATGGATTAGGTTAACAACGCCTTCCTCCTGGGGTGGGACTGTAATTTTGTAACCCTTATCTCTAGGTCTGGATAATAAAAGTCCCCAACAAAACATTCAGTGCCAGAGTTCTTCAATGGTTAATCTTAAATTGTCTGCTCTACTAAAGTGGATGCAGATTGGATCATTGGGTAAATACTTCCCTCAGGCAGGGACAACAAACTTGTGTAGGGTGGCGTCACTCTGCCTTCATGACGTGGTTTGTGTGAAGTGTGGCAGGAGTGATTCGAGGCCAGGCCACATTTTACTAAAACTGTCTAGGGTTATAACTGCCAAGTTTGGCAACACAGAACCTCATTAATCATAAATCCAATGAAACGTACTCACACTGGATATTCTTGAAATAGCTCTAAATGTCAGATATTGTTGATGTAAGTCTACATATTGGAGAATTAATGAAACTGTTGGATCTTGGGTCTTGGCCCTGAGTTTAAATACTGAACAATGAAAAATGGTACCAGGACAAATTCTGATGTTATTTCTCGTAGTTGGGAGATCTAATGGCATAACAAATAAACAGTACTGTTTTGGCACCAGTATTACATTCAACATGCTGGTTCCTACATTTTCAAATGATACCTGGCCCTGGTAATTTGAGCCCTACACACTTCTCCTTTGAGCAACTTCTACCAGTACATTTCTACACAGGTCAGGAATGCATCGCCGTGAGCATCCAAGCAGAGTGTGTTCCACTCCGAATGCCAAATGGCAGATGCTATCCCTGACAGCTGATAGATGTGACGCCGAATAAAAAAAATAAATAAATAAATTTTAAAAAATCAGTGAAAAGGATAACTCGGATGATTCAACACTGTGCCAACACACTCAACTGAAATCATGCCCTGTGATCGTGATATTAGCTAAAACACAGTAAGAGAGGTGCTGTGTGACTGCAAACAGACAGGTGAGGCAAGGTGTAATGGTGGGGAACGAGAATTTAATGTATGTAATTTCTCCCTTTGTAAAAATCAATACCAATATTGAAAAAGTGAAAGTGAATTTAGCATAGGGAGGGACTGGTGCAGGGTCAGGAAAGTATATAGTTTACATGCAGGTCAGGTAAGGGTCATAGAAGAGTCTACACTGTAGCACAATGCTGCCAGAACATGCTAGTACCTACCTGGGCTCTCCAATGCTGGGTGGAGAGGGAGAATGACGGATGAGAAACGCAGAAACAAGGACGGAAAGATGAGACATGGAGAAAAAAGAAAGAATGGAAACACGGTAGATAGAGGAGGAGGAGGATAAGGGCAGATTAATAAAAAATGAATGACAATGGAATGATTAGAAATGTAAAGTGATAATTGATGATACATGAGATGGGAAAATGAAACAGAAGGATATAACTAGTCATTTTTCAAAAAAATCCAGTGCTCGACTGGGTGTGTTTGATCATGTGGGAGAGCAGGTCTTGGCCCTAAAGAGGAATGAAAGCAAATTTCCCCTGCAAGTTGCAACAGTGGTCGATTTGTGTTGGCATAAAATTGAACACACTTATCTGACATTACAAAGACTCCTCCCTAACCCCAACCCTGCACAGCACGGATGAAGAAATGCAGCTCTGGGAGTGATTCAAGTCACTAACACTACGGCCACTAGGGATCACTGTCTACACATGTAAAAAAAAAATATCCTTTACTTTGATTGTGGCGATATAAAAGGAACAGTGTGTTGCTTAGTTTGGACTATTGCTATGGTGTTCTTGCTCAGTAAAAGCCTGCCACTGGGACATCTTCATTCTTTGTTTTAAGAGCTGTGGTTTCATGTAAAAACTGTATAAATTAGCACTTAAAATCAGAAATTGTAATTAATTTGTACAAAAACAATCAAAATTTGCATGCATTTTATCCGAAAGTGATGCTCCATGGCACATAGGTTTGTTAATTTCCTGTGTTCAGATGATGACGAATGTGTTATTTTTAAAGAGTGTGTGTGCTGCAGTGTGTTTTCTCAGTGTTTGCTGAAGCCCTATCTATCACCACCACTAAATTACTGAGGCTGCAGTCCTGCTCCACGTGACCGCAGTCACATTGCCGCTGCTTACAGGTAGTGTTACACTACAAATTGCTCTCCAAGGGTCAAATGAGCTGCTGGGTCTGTTTCTTTGTGAACCTCAAGGTGAAAATCATTAATCCTGAGAACTGACAGTCCCAGCACATACATGTGATCTGCTCTCGAGAAGCAAAACACCTCCTGTCCCACACCGGATTCTGTATGGGAGCCTGCTTGACAAAATCTTCTACATAATCCTTTCATCATCTTACTTAATTGCTTCTCTGATGGTTCACTTTCAGAATTTTCTTAATGCACGAGGATTAAGGTGTTTAATATTCTGAATGTGGCAGAAATCTTTTGGGAAACACCCTCATTATGAGGTCTGACTGACCTTTCACTTTGTCTCCCACTATATTACAAGATTTACAGCAGGGGAAACCACTCAGTGTCCCTTTACAGCTCCTCGTAGCTGCACCCAGTCTGCCTGTCAACCCAGCCATTAAGCCATTAAATCAGTTTAACGTCAGCTAACCTTAGAGGAGGAGGCTTTCACACAGCCAGACACTTAACACTTCACTTGCCAAATGTATTACTTTCCCCTCAATTAAGTTTTCATCTGTTGACTTTAAGTAAGGCTGATCTTTCGCTTCTTATTCTTTAATCCACTTATTTGGCTTCTTGCTATATAGGCTATTTTTATATGCTCTATGCACTGAGAAACTCCATCTCTTGAGATTTGTAGAATGCAGCAATCACTGGCAAGGATGTGGTTAAAGCTGCAGTAAACATATTTTTCATTTAATAAAACATCTGTCTTCAGTCCACATTACAAATAGCAGAGAGGAACGTCCCATCACCACTAATTGACACCTGCAGATTCTCCCAAATTGGTTTTAGGTGTTGGGTGTGGTCACATTCTCAGTGCACAATCAAATCCAAGATTAACCAAGAAATGCTTTCCTCCAGAGCACTCTGTCCTAAGAAAGCTAGACTCACCAACAATGCCTGACCCAGCTGCCAATTTTTTTTTTTCTTGCCCCACCTCTGACCCCACTAACCACTAAGAGGAAGAATTTTAGGTCTAGAGGTCTAATTTTAGGTAGTGACAGGTAATCAAGTCCAGCAAACTTTCCAAATCCAGGTTATAGCCCGCTGCTACTTAGGAGTATGAAAGTACAGTTTATAATGGCTATGTTTGAAAAGAACATTGCTATAAAGGCTATTTTTATACAAGATATTTTTCGGAGGGAAAGTCCGTCTTTATAAACTCGTCAACTTCAACAATTAGCCAGTAACAGGGATGTGATTAAATGTAACTTATGCAATGTCTTTCCTCCCCTGCGTCAATACATTTCTTTCAGTTTCGGCCAGGCATGAATGCAGGCAGCCACCCAGGCCCAGGAGTCTGTGCAGCACATGTGCTACTGTTGGCCCGGCCACCCTGGGCTCAGCGCCAAAACCAGATCTGCCTTTTCAGAGGGAGCTAAGTGAATCCAGATGTCTATGACTCACCCTTCCATATTCACGGCGAACACTTTAGAGAAACGAGAGGGAGCATGTTCAGTTATATGAGTAGCATAATACGTTAGCGCTGCACGTTCATGGAAAGGAAAACACTCTCTTTGTGCTTCATTTTTTTTTTCCTCCCTCTTGTTCCATTCATCTCTAAAAAAGAGAAATGAATGGCCCTATGTCTTTGGAGTGAAGATGGGGAATAATGTGGAAGCACTTAATGTCAGAAGCCTGCAAATGTTTGGCTGCCAGTGGGACTTTCTTGGATGAAAAGTGACACGAGTGGGGATATTTTTACATGCTCCGCTCTGTGGGAGGGGCCTTGTGTTGCAGGGGCTAATTTTTCACTCCTAATGAGAAGCTCCAGAGTGAGTAGTCTGGCCTGTTCAACTTTACCCCCACCTCCTGTCCTTTATACGTCCCTCATTGTGACCTAAGTGTGATGAATTGGATGTCCTCTCAGGCATAAGTTTAGGAACAGGGAGTGAGGTAGGTGAGAGGAGATGCCTGGTGATGGATGGTTTACACAGCTGATGACTGCCTGGACTTTTAGTAAGCCTCCACACAACAACACAATGTTGGTGATGAAGAGTGAAACAATAGGTCACGAGCTAATGTGTTTGTATAAGTGGAAGGGGGGGGTTGAGATAGTCATTTGCACAGAGGTCAGGGCCTACGCTAGAGGGCAATCAGCAACATGAAGCGTGATCTTTGTGGGATCCTATTCTGTTGTTTATGTTGACATCTGCACATGGGATGAAAGTATTTCTGATTCTGATTCTGGGATCACTGTGTTACTACGTTCCCATCTCCCATCACGGGCTCAGGACCACAAGGTTATGCTGTGGTGTGTGTGGTATATGTCATCTCATCTCTACACCAACCTCCTTGTACATTTAGAAATTATCCTCCGAGACAGTTGCTTTGATCTTCCTTCACTATTCAGAGCACAGAGTGTAAAACACCACAGTGCATCCAAACTGTCAGCTGTAAATCATCTCACCAACACCATTATAAAGCAGAACAGCTATGATAATTAGAGAGTATACATTTAAAAAAAACACGGAGATAAATGACCTCTGAGTGCCTAAATTGCAGCGATTAGAAAACACTCGACTTAGCTCCCCTGTGGTTGAGGGCACATTGGTACAATGAGTCACTGAGGAAACATCTACCACTTGCATTGTTAGTCCCGGACCACAAACAGGGAAAATCAGAGAGAATTCCAATTTGCTAATTTTGGCGGTTACTGGGTAACAAAGCAGTGAACTGCATGTTCTTGAACTGCTTTAGAAATGTACCTTATTCTTGTGAAAACTGCAATCAAATGTGATGATGTGTGTTGTGATGTTGCATGTGTGTGTGCGTGTGTGTGTGTGTGTGTGTGTGTGTGTTTGTGTGTGGGCAAAGACATATGCTTTCCTCTGCCATATGAGTACAGTAAGAAAAAGTGCGATAATGGACTGGGACAAGGGCAGACCCTTACCTTTATCAAGTGCTTGTTCACCCATTTTGTGAAGGTCTTCTTCTGTACTCGATCCCGTTCATCTGCAAAACACAAAATACAAATACAATGTCAGAGACAGATACGGTGGGTCCATCTGAAATTCTGAAGTGGAAATTGATTTTGATAAGCTTAAACATGTACACTGCAAAAAGTCAAAATCTTACCAAGATTATTTGTCTTATTTCAAGCAAAAATGTCTTATTTCTAGTCAAAATATCTCATGACACTTAAAATAAGACATGATCAGCTCAGAAATAACTTGTCTTTAGACAATTTTCACTTGTTTCAAGTGAAAATCTACTTGAAACAAGTGAAAATTAGCTTGAAACAAGAAACAAATTTTGACAATGGAACAAGCAAATTTTTACTTGTTCACTTGTGTCACAAGTAAAAATTTTCTTGTTTTGTTTGTTTGTATTTGGTGTTTCAGTGACGTATTCTTTGAGCAGACAGCAACAGCAAACTCTCCCAGAGAGATCAGGTGGAGCTTTCAAATGCTTCACATAACCACAAGAGCAATTTCAAATATCCAAGATGCCAAAGAATTGTTTAATTTCCCTGGGACAAACAGAAGTCATCGGTGGGTGGAATCATGCCACTATTCATAACCGTCTTGACTGTGCATGTCTGCGTGTGAGTCAGGCTGCATCAGAGCACATTCAGTCAGCAGATGTTCCCCTATTGTCTTGGAAAAGTTGTTTTTGCAAAGTCTCTCCCTATGATATCACTGCAAAAAGTGCACTCAAACACTATTATCCACTCTAGTGTCAAATATTTCAAATGTTGTGAAGACAGTTCACAAGACTGTGGCTTTGGAAATGCAAGGTGTTAACTGTTTTATAACTATCGCTGACTGATCTGAATCCCTTTTTTCCAACAAGAAACAGCATGATCTCAGCATGACACACCTACTAAGACAACATACCTGCAGACACCCACCAAGCCACACTACTTGAGCACGAGTTGACTAGACTGTGGACACTGGCAACAACCGCAAGGCGTGTCGCTGTGGCTCATTAGGGAACATTCAGGGACAACAAACCCTCACAGCGGAAGGATTTGTCTGGTTTCAACTGTCTATTTGATCAAAAGATTTGCGGTTTAGTGAGCAGCCCTTATTCCATAGTCATGCTTTAATAGTGAACTTTCCATTTAAATCTCACACGGAATGCCTTAACTCTATTAACAGTTCTTATCATTTACTGAGGCGCCCACCTTCCCTGACTGACACTGTAAAATTAATATCACTGACATTAGCCCAGAATGAACTATGAACGCCAACACAAAGTCCTGGTTCTTATCAGCGTCACAAGGGAGTGACACACTGCTGAATTAAATGTCTAAAACGACACACCCTGCAATGAAAACCAAAGTGCAGGGCAGTGATTCAGAAGTGCTAATGCAAAAAAAAAAGTACCCGCAGGCTACAATGGGTTTGTCTTCTCAAGGTGGGTGTCAACAACAACCTCTGCAAAAGTGTTATGGAGCTTTGTTTCCATAGGAACCATCACAGAGACACCAACAGACTATTGACGTCCTCATTTATAAAATAAACCAATGGGGACTGTGCTTTATGGTGCTTTGTCATTCTACTTCCTGTCTAGAGTGGCAAAGTGTCACGCTGATTGGTGACACATCGAGACCAACATCACTGGGATGTTTCCCAATGGCTGCTGCAGACAGGACTAAATCCCAGCAGAGTTGCACCTTGACCTGTGGGGCATTCCCTTCCGTTCACGCCACATTACTTAACACTGGCGCTCTTTCAACTGCGGCAAATGACAACTCGTTGTGGACACATTGCTCTTTCCAGTGGAGGTAGATGGGGGTTGAGTGAACTTTAAGTATCAAATGTCACTAAACACAAACAGGTTTGAGAGTGATGTGCAGTCTATAGCCAAAAACAGTGTGAGTCAATAGTTCTTCCGGCCGGATATACTGTAGATCAGCTAAAAAGTAGTATATCTGGTATCAGTGTCCAGCTGTCCTCTTGAACACCCATGCATACAGCTACTTAACACCAACCAATCATTGCATTATGTGGCAGTGTCAAAGCAAACATGCTATATTTGACTAAATATCTCATTCATATTGTGACAATACTGCAGTGATGAATATAACATATTTACACAATGACATTTTTGATATACAGTCATTAGTAATGTGGATAGAATGACCAGGCAAATAACAGCAAATAACATAACAGCTAGAACAGTCAAATAAGTTCAGTAAATGGCTACCTTTTACTGTAATGCAGCCTTTAAAACCAGTTACCACATTACAATATCCAAAATCCCAGGTAATATCAGGTCATATGTCACAGTATTGATATATTATTGATAGACTGTCTAGCCCTATAATATGCTAACATTTAAGCATTTAAAATAGAGGCCTGCACAAATGTCTTGGAAATTTGACCAAAAAAATCTGAATGAAAAAAGGAAACTGCATCATCATATGTATGAACGACACCATGAGGACAAATATAGCTGCATGCAGTAACTGAGTAAACCCACAACACAAGCATCCAGTTGAAAGAGTAGTTCACCATACTGTGAATGGGCTTCACTGACCTGACAGTTACAAAGTGAGAAATCTGCTGATGCATTAGAAGGGGGGGAGTATCCTCCCTTAATTAGTGGAGAAAGCGTGGACAAAGCAGTCCAATCAGGATTGCTTGATTTTTTTTTTTTTTTTTTTTTATAATCACAAGTGATGGATTCCTGCAGGATGTTATTATCCTTGCCTGTGACGTCAATAAAGGCCTCAGTTAAATTCAATAAGGCATCTTGCAACTAAAACAGCAATCTACCGTTAGCATCAGAAGGACATTCTTGCTTAATATATCTCACACCAGCCCAACCTCTGCAGGCTATTGACGGTTTATAGAGCCCAAGTAGAGATGTAAAACCCTCCTCTCAGCTATTATTGGAAAAGCAGACAACTCTTGTCCAATGGCATCTGGCACACACAGGAACAAACGCACCAAGATTAAGGCTTTGCAGTTTTTTCTGATAAATATTGCCGTACTAGTACCTTTCCTGCCATCCGTAGCCTTCAGCATCCCCTGGTAATAACCGTCGTCTGAGGGCATCCTCTCTCTGCCCATGCTGTCAGAGGAGAAATTCCTGTACCTCTGCTGCTGAGAGTTCATTGTCACCGTCTCTCAGTGTTGCTTCACACACAGAATAAGAATAAAACAATCCGCCTTGGCGTTTTCCCCTTTGATAAAAGCTTCTGCTTTCCTTGCTTCTGTCTATCCCTCTGGTCCTATAGGTTCCTCCCAGAGCATGCAGTCCTGCGGCCACAATCCACTCAGCACTTCAGAAACCTATGATTTCTCTCCCTCCACGCCTCTCAACCTCTCTCTCTCTCTCTCTCCCTCGTTGGGTTCGGCTCTGCCCTTCTTTTTCCTCCTGAGTTTTTCCCCCTCTTTTCCTCTCTCTGCCTCTCTCTTCTCTCTACTCCTTTCAGAGTAAATGGTGCCTGTGGGCTATGGAGTCTGGGCCTGTCCTGGTGTGTGATGTGTGAGTGTGTACTTAGTGGCGGCATGTGTTTGGAGGACATGGTGGGTAGGGCTTTGGACACACCCCTTCCTCTGTCATGTTGCTGTGCTGAGGCGAGGAAGCAGAGGAGGAAGACGGGTGGGAGAGACGAGGTGTGGTAACCTACGTGCGCTCTCGCTTAATCACTTCTTTTTGCGCAAGAGCACACACACCTCACCTATAAGTGCAAAAGCTGAGTTGGTAGTGGCACTCACGAAAGTTTGTGTTGATATAGTGTTTATGGTTTGTATCACATTGCATAACACTGAGATACGTAAAATACCTGAAAAAAACTTAAAAGCTTCAAGTTGTAATATAATAAATCAGACTGATTCTCTCTCTCTCTCTCTCTCTCTCTCTCTCTCTCTCTCACGCGTGCGCGCGCGCGCACACACACACACACACACACCTATGGTTAATCATTCATTATTCACAGCATTCCTCAGACATTTCAGCAGGAGTTACTCACTGAGATAAAAAAGCAGAGGGGAACTAAAGATGAGATAGTTAAGGGAAGGGTTGGGCTGCTGTAGACGCCAGACACTTTCTGATAAATAAAACCACACCCTGAACATCCTGTCTTTAAAACTGACAGTTTAGAACAAAACTCTGCCAATCTTATTATTTATTATTTATTATCTATTATTTATTTTATCTTAATCTTGCATCGCACTTCCCAGACATCACCTGTCCCCTTCCTTGGATTTTCTGTTACTCAAAAAGTACTAAGTGCACAAAAAGTGATGATTGGGAATGAGATTATTCTGGACACCTGTCAATCAAACAACGTGGGAAGGATAATTATGTATTTTTCCTCTGATTCTCTGTTGATGAAGTTTGACTTTCTACAGGTGCCTTTCTTTTCTTTGTCGGTTCAGGCATGGTGGCCATCATTGCTCATGCTAACCACCCACTTCTTCCTCTATTTATTCCAAACAGTCGCTGGTGCCAAAAACATAAGACATATCAGTTAACATGCAGCAGAGGATTTTTCCCAACAGTAAATATAAAAGCTTTCATACAGTAGCTGTTACATTCATGTATCACAACTCTGGCTGTTGGTTGACTGGGAAAGCAGTCATTTATTCATGCAAAAATGTCATGGATCATTACTTTACTTCATTTTTTTTTCAAAATGACTTAAGTGGCTAGTTTCTGTGGTTGCATTAATGTGCAGGTGGACAGCAGTGGGGTAAAATGTGTTTTACTTTCACTGACTATTCAGTTAAACAATAAACTACAAAAGCTGGTGTTTTTTTTTTTTTTTTTGCCTGGTGCATGGTTGGAGGATTATAGGAGAGGCTGCATTCACACAATTCACAGCTTCACCAGCTAGGGCTCCGTCCAAACTGCCACATCTACTGAGAGTTATCAGGAGAGTCCGGGGCTTATTCAGACAGAGCCCCTCCACTGTGGTCCCCTATGAGGCTGAGTATGTGCTGACAGGTAGACCAAAGCACAGGGTGTGGCTGTGCCTCGGCTAAATCCCACCTTTTCGCCTTGAGGAGGGTGCATATCCCATTTCCCCACCCTGCCTGACATCACATTATCAGGCATCTCAAAATCACCAGGGTGCAGGCTTTTTTAAACCAGCCTGTATGAACATGAAGCTACTTAATGTGTCAGTACGTGTGTGTGTGTGTGTGTGTGTGTGTGAGCGTAGGTGTGTGCCGCTGTGTTTACTCATTTCGAGCCACGTTTGCAAATTTGGAGACACACCTTTGTAGTTCCATACAATGTCTAGGCAAGCTAAGGAATTAAGGAGTGGTGAATGGGAATGTGATTAAGTCCAAAGAAAGGGAAAGGAATCCCATAATACACTGTGAAACACTGACACCCCTAGACTCTAAACCCCAAAAGGCCTATACTATACAAATCAGGCCTTTATGAACGAGACTAGCACATAGCACATAGTATAGAGAGCATTTCAAAAGGGTATTTTCATTTTAGCAAATTAGTGTGGAATTAGTTTTCTGTGTATTTGATGAAGTTGAAACAATGACTTTGACATCACAGGTATATCAGGTGAAATGTGGGTGTGCACTGTATCGTTGAAGGCATGCTGAATGTTCAATATGTTTAAGGGAAGGACAAAGGCTTTTTTGGAATGTTTGCCTGATTACCTAACCTTACCTAACAGAAAAGAAAAGAACAGAAAAGAACAGAACAGAATAGAATAGAATAGAATAGAATAGAATGGAATAGAATAGAATAGAATAGAATAGAATAGAATAGAATAGAATAGGAGGTGTAGTTGAGGCTGTACTCTAGGTGGCAGCTCAAGTGTTTTGCAGCCATTTTTAGGGAGAACAACATTTGGTGACATTCTGGCAGCGGCACAAGCAGCAGCACCTACTTCAGCTCCGTTCTCTAAACACGGTGGGCCAAACTAACAGGGGACTAAACCCCACATGGGAACAGCCGAGGACGCACAAACTGTGGAACATCTTAGTCATGAGATCCTTTCTCCGAAGAGAGACATATCATTAAAGTCTCAACATGCTTATTACGCTGCTCCCTCATCTGGCTTCATCAAAACCAGATGGAACGCCTTGACAGAAAGAGCCCAGTGAAAATATGAAGTGCAAGTATTTTCCCCCAAATGACAAGTTTGAGGTTCGATCGTTTTACATAATGAAGCTGGGACACTGAGTTTCCTGTTCCCACACTGCTCTTGCTAAACCCAGCAAACATTCTGATGTTGAATAGATGTAAATATGACAGCATGCACGTACAACTCATGTAAATACAATAATGACATCACAACGGGGATGTCTGCAGTCATCCATCACTGAAACCTGTGTTATTCTGTGGAGACAGGATGTAAATATAATTCAAAACAGTTTTAGTGTGACCTGTGTTTATTATTGGATTTGGGCTGGTTAAGCATAGACTACGGGTCTAACGGTTCAATAAACTAATGTTTTGGTTTGTATGGCATGGTTTTAGGTCATGGTTTCCTTTTTGGTTCAGTTTGTTTTATGCATAGGTGGAGAAAACAAAACACCACCATGTCCAGTGATCTCTGCGCTTTCTGTTATTTGCAAAAATAACATTTCCTCCATTCAGAGATGACACACAGACCAAGCTAAACATACAGCCAGCAGGCTCAGACCACCCCACAGCCATTAAAGTGACCCATATACACAGTTGGCTCAGCTATGGCTGAAGATTATTTACCATCAGACCTTAGATGTGGACGGTATCCCAGATGAAGATATCATAATCTACACCCACTGCTTTCTAGTGAGAGCTCCTCAATGTCATTGAATTCAGAGTTTCAGAGGTCTAGAGGTGCTGTGAGTGGCATTTTTAAAAATCAATATGTCTTCATCAAATTCAAATGTGACATGATACCTATGTTAAACTTTCTCTGAGTGGATCAGAGTTATTTTTAAAGGTGGTTATTTTTAAGAGTGTTAGCTGGGGGGAAATCCACCTCAATGGCAGGAGGCTAACAGTTAGCATTTGGAGCATCCAGCCAGTATCCAGCACTCAGTAACAATGAGAGGAAGAAAGCACCACTACTGTCCTACAGAACAGCTGGGCAGGAGGAGGGGGTGGGGTGGGGGGGTAACATATATATTTTTTTTCAAATTAGTGAACAATCCCTTTAAAGCATTAGGTCTGGTTACACCGGCACAAGTACACCCCTTTCTTGTTTTGGGCTGTGAAGCAATCCAGCAGATTTCCCCTCAAATCTGACCCAGAGTTGGTAAAACGTAAACTGCAGCGAGGAGGCTATGAGAGAACTTGTAATAGTATTTCTAATAATTCATTGCTGCTCACTATTCACTAATTTAAATTCACTCAACTCTGTACCAGCCACTGCCCAACAAGGATGTGGGCCTTTACTGCAGTAAACCAGTGTGTGTAACAGGCAGAGAATACGAATCAAACATAAACAAAAGCACAAATGCAATCAACTTAAACTTCCAAGTGCTAAAGCAAAGTAGGAGGTCGGAGGCTTTTTATTCTGTGTCCCCCTCATGTATATTGACAAACACATGAGAGAGTTTACAGCTACTTGCAGCCAGAAGAATCTGCGTTTAAGTGCTAAGGGAACTTATTCCCCAAGAAAACAAAAAGATTAGAGGACAAAAGAATGAAGAGAATGTGCCATTATGGTTTTGAGAGTGCTGAGCTGCTGAGGACACAGAGGGGTTTAGAGAGGGAGTGGACGCACAGCACCTTTCATTGTTTGAGGATGAAAAAAACAAAGACGGATTTGCTCTCCCAGGTGAAGTTACCTGGCTCTGTCTCCCCCCCCCCACCCTCTCTCCTGCTTTCTTGTCATTTAAGGTAAAAGTGTGAGCATTTACCGCAATATCTGGCTGTCACACCCCACAGGGAAAGGAATGATAATAAAACTAGCAGCAGCCTCAACATACCCTGACCAACACCCCGATTCCTATGAAGAAGCCACAGAGGAGGAGGAAGAGTGATGGAAGCTGCCGTCTGATTCCAGGATCTGCATTATACAGTATCTGCGGGTTTCAGACTTAACCCATTTATGCCCAATTTTTTTTCAAAGGTTTCATGCATATAATTATGTCAGTTGAGTCACTAACAATCATATTTTTTCCATTTTGTACTAAGCTTTGAAGAAAATAGCAGTTTAATGACTGGCAACTATAGTTGCCGGTGGGCACACACCTTGGATCAAGGTCTAAACCAGTAAATCAATGGCATAATCTGCAATTGTATCTCCTCAGTTTAGCTTGAGCAATTGAAAACTGTACATGGATATGAATTATTGGCCCAGGCAGATAGTGATGGGGTCACCCAATGATCATAGGGTTGCCGGTTCGAATGCTGGTTCCTCTAAGCTACGTGTTGAACAATGGTCAAATCAAACCAATTACAAGAATTTGATAAGGGGTCATTAACATTTTTTAAAAGTCCATAACAAGTTTAAAAAGCACTTACAAAGTTAGAAATGATAAAGTGCATGTGAAATAGATAAACATTGTATAAAACATAAACATTATGAATTGTAGTTCATGTAAAAACAGGATGGACTTTTCATTTTTCAAACATGACCCAAAACCTCTAAAAACTGATTTTCCTCTTATGTCATCCATGGATATATACATGATTATTCATTTGGTACCTGATTATTATATGAAAAGTGCTAACATTTTGCAGAGGAGGAGACTGGGGAAACTGGGGAGAGGTCCTGGGGAGAGTGTGTGTGTGTTAACTACCAAATGGGGGGATGGGGTGAGGGGGTGGGGGCATTGGTTGAGGTTAGTACTTGTGTATGAAGGGAAAAGCATCTCCAATTGGACAACGGTCTTTTACCTCAGTTCAATACTAAAACAAAGGAGGATCGATTAAGGATGGAGGATCGAGCAAGATGAGGTGTGTGAATTAATTAATAATAATTAATTAATAATTAATGAATATTTTTTAAAACATTTTTTTAAGGACTTTTAATTTTCTGGTAATTTTCTTTTTTTCTTTTTTTGCTATTTTGCTTATTTCCTTTTCCCCCATGTTTTTGAAAGAAATCAAGAGAATTTGCTCAGTTTGTGTGTCAGTGTCAGCCCTTTGAAACCTGAGCAAATACACTTGATTCACATGAGTTTCAAAGAGTTAATCCTTATAAGGGCCTTGAATTTAAATCATTCAGTTTAAGGCTTTTTTCAGACTCTTGGGGCCTGCTGATTTCCTGACATTAAACCAAACTGTTAGCACTCCATGAAGTACAAGATACTGTGCATTTATACCACTGGTGAAGCACACATGTTAAACAATCAGCCAGTCCATACAAGAGTCCCTGAGGGCTTGGACTAATTTTAATCACAGGGATGTTTGACATAGATGCACAATGATGCACTGTCATGGTATTATCCACATGGATCTGCGGCCTGGCGGTACATTTTGGATGCCGTGGTCAGAATTAGATCTGAAGATAAAGCTGCGAACCAAACCCAGACTCAACAAGCTTCTAGATTAACCATGGCAGCTGACTTTTAAAATAACCTGGTCGTGGGCTTAACACGACCCTGTGCAAAGACTCACATCTGGGAATCAACTGTTCTGTCTGTCACTTATCTTTCACTTGGTGAATTAAATCTTGGTAATAGCTGAGGAAGATGCAGTTTCACCAGCATAGAGGACAGCGTGCAGTGTCTCCCTCTGTAGGTGATCCGGCTGGGCAGAGTACCAACATTATCTACTGAAGTAGAAGAGCAATTGTTTTACCCAAATTTCACTTGAGTAAAAGTAAATTAACTAGTGTAAAAATCCTTTTTTAGTAAAAATCAGCTCATTTAAAACTTACTCAGAGAAAAGAGAAAGATGTACTCAAAAGTATAAGTGGGTTGGCAACTAGGTTATTTTCATAGTACTTCAGAAAAAACAAAGTACAAAAGCAAAGTACAGCATGACTCATCAATTTGGGGAAGTATTAGTGGTGGGTTTTGACCAGAACGTCCCTCTGTTTTGCACGAGCATCCTCAAAACAGTGTTTTCACTACTGTAAATCTAACCAGGCCAACAGAAACAGTTTGGATCTGATGACACTAAACAAATTTTCCTTGCCATGTTTCTCTCATTGGTCACTTCTGAACTGGCCACATTACGTCTGTGGAAATATTCACTCTGCAACAAATCCAATATAAGAAGCAGAGATGGGGAATACTTAAGTCATAAACTTAAATAATTTTCATTCATGGGCTGAATTACCTAAAACTAAAATGAAAGACTTAAAAATACCCAAGAGACAAGTACACAAAAAAGAAATTGAAGTTACAACAGCAAAATCCATTTTCACTTCTGCCCTTGATTCATGACAAACTGCACAATAAACTGCACACAGACTCCCAGAACTGTGACAAAGAGGAAGATGAAACTACTAGGAAAACTTATATTTAGTACAAGGCCCTTAGCATAGGCTTCCCATCTCCCTTGAGTGCCATTAATATCTCATTATTACATATGGTACTTCCATACGCTGTCTTATGCATGGCTTTTTCCAAAAAGCCTGCGTGAATGTGGAAAAAAGGGGAAACTTGAGAGGTGTTTCCAGGGCAACGTCCCTAAACACACAGCACCTTGTGCAGCGGCAGCAGAGTGACTGCACTCTTACTCATGTTTGTATTTTTAGACGCAGAGATGTTGGAGTCTCCCATGACTGACCAAACTGACGTGGAAAGGAAAGCAGTATATCTTCAGCCTGCCACGCGCCGCTCCTCTGCTGGCAGAGGACAAGGCAGTGAAGTCTTTCAACCACTAGATGGAGCCAAAGGACAATCACTCCCTGCCATTACACTGGTTTTTCAAGCCTATAGAAAAGACTCATTTCATTACATGGACCACTTTAGACAGAAACATACTAATACAATGAGACATTTTATCTGTGTATTACACAGGAATATATTGACAATATTATAGCAAGAGAGAGATAAAACATCTAAACAGTATGACTGTGAAATCAAATATTTGTCATTACTGCCACAGTCCCTAAAACAAGAACAATTTCTCATTTCTAATTCTAATCTAATTTGTCATAAAGGGTCATAACGTGGTTTCTACAAATTCACTCTTGAGTATCATATAAGTTCCTTGTAATTCAATTTAACTATATAATAATACTTATAATTATAGTTTTTCTGTAATTTGATGATTATTAAGTCATTTTGCCACTTCTATGGGTATTTTATTTAGCTATGTTTCTTTATTTAGCTATTTTCTAATAATTTCTTGGAAGTTTTAATTCATTTTGTGCCAATTTTCTGGTCATTTTCTTTTCTTTTTTTTTTTTTTTTTTTTGTCATTTTCTAAAACCAACATTTATTTAGTTATTTATTAACTAATTCATTCTTTTTATTTTATTTATAATTTTTTGCTTGTTTTCTGGTCAATAACTTATCATCCCCCATCTACTTTCTTTCTAATTTTCAGGTCTTGTGTATTTGCTCACTGCTTTTTCAAAGCGTTAAAACAAGCATGGCTGAATGTGATCCATGTGTGCTGACTGGATCACTGCACCACCAGAGAACATTTTTTAGATAATAACTCTCAGGTCCTCACTATCATCTTCACTATCACTTCATCACTGCCACATGCAGCCTGAGGTCAGCTGATAAAGATAATGCTGCCCAGCCTGCTTATATCTACTGTGGTTACTCATTTACAACAGGTGAGCACTATAGCCTCATATAGATCTAACGCACACAAGCCTATCAGCTCCGACTTCCAATCCACTGTCTTGTATTTAACTCTGTCCCCACTCCTTTATCTTCTCGCAGGGCTGACTGTTTAATTGTTGCTCACAGGCAGTTCCCATGTACATTATGCAAATCTCTTGTAACCTCATCCCATTACAGCTGCGGCTTGCCGGAGCCCTTGGTGATGTTTGTAATGTGTACATCGCGTGAAAGTATTTCTTCTTATTTTTAATGAGCTGCTGCAGGCAATCCTTATCATGCTTGGAGCAGGAGCTGATGCACCCCTCCTTTCATGGTGTTAATTCTTAAACAAAACACCGACTGCTGAAATAATTACCAATGCATGAAAAAGGAAGAGGTCTATATGCTGTAACTAAACGTTTTTCTGTAATAAATAACTTTTTCTCCTCTATTTTTTTTTTTTTTTTTTAGGAGACCTATTTATAAATGTAATCCTCAACAGATAACAGATTCAATTGGTTCACTGAATAAATCAATTTGAGGGAAAACAGAATAGCATAATACAGGAAATATAGATGAATTCTGGAGGTGGCAAAACAAATGCTCTTATTTCTTCTAATTTGTGTTTTTTTTGTTTGTTTGTTTGTTTGTTTGTTTTGTTTGGTTGGTCGTCATTTTTTTTTTTTTTTTATTCTTATTTATTTATTTAGTTAGTTATTTAGTTAGTTAGTTATTATGCTGATGAATGTATGGACATTGGTGACTTTTCATGACTTTTCATGTTCTTTCGTTTTGATCGATCAATTTGTTGTTCCACCCCCATATGCCCGTGTCTAAATACAAATTTGAAAAAATCATAAGAAAATCTCAGCAAAAATGCAAGTTCCTACATGATTATTACAGCCAATTACAGCACTATTTTAGAGATAACATTGATATTATTTATACCATGGATAAGCTCAATGAACTCACCATGGAGTATCATGAGCACAGCAAATAGCTTATTACAGAAATATTATAGGAAACGATGACGTTCCCAGGCTCCTGTTCACGCTGGCTCGGCTAGACTACAGTGGACCAGAATAACTCTAATATCATGAAACAGCTGAGTTGACTGCTGTGAAAAAGATCTATAGCCTAGGCAACTGAGCATAAAACAAAAATTAAATAAGTGGAAATGCGGGGACAACAAAAAGTACAGGCGACGGTGACCTAGAAACTGTAAAATCTGGGTTAACATTTTCCGCCTCGACGTGACAGCCGTATGGTTTCACCGCGCTGGGAACCAGAGGCCACTGTCCAAGCAGCTAACTCCTCCCCAGCCAGTCCACATGTCAGGTCTCCCCACTCACCTGCGCAACACATCTGACGGTACAGGTCTCGGCATCTGTCTCCGTACGAGCCCCTGTCCCGCAGGTAATCCTCCCGCTCACAGCTCATGCGGAGCCCGCGGAGCAAAGCCTGCTCGCCGGCTCTTCCAGCCGCTGCCATCGCGACAAGCCTTCAACATCCAGAAGCGTCCCCTGTCCCACACATGCTACCGACACACTATACTGTGCCAGCTGGTGGGAACTAAACTCACCACTAACCACTGACAGGTGTGCCCTGCCTCACTCTTTCAGCAGCAAAGCATTACCACGCATGGACAGGTAAGCAACTGTCACCATGCTCTCATTTTGCAGTTTATTTTAAATGAACACTGGTTTGTGGGGAGGTTGAATCCCTCATACTGACACAGATTCCACACATCAGCCCTGAGAGCAGCCCACTACAGGGGATTTTGATAGTTTCAGTTTAGTTTTGAGTGTTTAACAATGTTTAGTTTTAGTTTAGTTTTTATTAGTTTCAGTATCAGTTTAAGGTTTGTTATTATTATTATTGTTATTATTGTTGTTGTTGTTGTTGTTATCAGAGTTCGAATCTCAAATGCTGTATTGATCCCTGAGGGGTAATTGGATTATTCATATTATTTTTTTTTATATGGTTGGTGTTTATCAGGAAAAGATTTAAGACGCTCAGAATAGATATTCCTGTCCAAAGCCAACACTTGAAGGCAGCTGACTCCCAGCCATGTCGACGTCCCAGTCTCAGTAGACATCAGCACCAAGCCTCCTCGTGCTGGTGGTGCTCACACATTTGACCAAACTGACAAAGACTCAAACTAAAGACATTTTCTGTATATTGTCATTTGATTTTACTTCGTTTTATAAGTACACAAAAGTAAAACGTTTTTTTTCACACCTAGTTTTAGTTTGTAGTTTAGTTTCAGTTAACCACAATAACCTTGGTGCCTTGCTCAAAAGCATATCAACAGAGGGTATATAGGCTGGTTAAAGTGTTCTTCATTCCCTCTCATTCATTTTCTTTCCTCCACTTGCATTCCCTCAACCAATCTTTCCTGCTTTCCTGCCTCTTTAAGCTCTCCGCTTCTGCTGCCACATGAGCTGCTGATGTTCACTTGTATAGAATCAAGGAAATCTTACTTCTCTGGAACTAGTTCCAACCTGAGAGCAAGTGCACCTAAGCCTTGGGAAAAAAGCACCACATCAAGAACCCCTGGCTGTCAGCATTGCACACTGGGAGAAAATTTGCATCTTTTGTTCTAGTCAGCACTGTGCATACAGAACAGTCAAAAAGGTGAGGCGTTTGAGAGGCTCCTAGTGTTGTGGTTTTTGTGGCTTGCTGTCACACTCCTTGATAGTTTAATGCAGTCCTAGAGCAACACAGCAATATTGCAAACAAAGCTATAATTACTGTTTACTAGATCTCCTCAGGGCTCTTGGAGGTAACCTGCAATTTGAAAGCTGCATTTAAAAAAACAGCATCAAGAATCACAACTGATCCTCTAAAGCCACATACTCCCAGCGAGCAACACGACATATGGAGAGACAGTGATACCCTGGAATACCTTTGGACGATCACAAAAGTGGCAGCCTGCCTGATGGAGCAGGTTGTCCAGAACATGCACCTACCGTCGCCAGTCAAAATTAGGAGAAAGGAATTTATGGGAGGTCACAGCTGATCGGATGCTAGGTCGTGTTTAAAAGGGACAGTGACCTAAATGTGCCATGTTCTCCTCTTACACAAGACTGACCTCTGTCCCGGGATGCATCCACGCAGTTTGCTCGTCCTGTCACATCTGATATGGGCCACAGTCTGACCAACACACGCCAGCATTTTTGTTGCTTTTGTTTTGTTTCACAAGAAAGCTGCGTTGACCAGTGTCCGACCATGAATTAAACCTAAAACTAGAGAAAAAAAGGTCTTGGCAACCACCAGCAGCAAGTTTTCAACAGAATACAAGACACATCATTAGTGCTGCCTGCAACTAAAGTGGACATTAAGTCCAGCTGTGTTCAGTAAAGCAGATATGTTGAAAGTAATGTTTGACGTATAGTGCGACTAACTATTTTTTTTGTATTAATTTAAGAATGAACAAACAAAGCCTCTCATTACATGATGAAATATGCCCTTAATATCTGGATTCAAGGCAATTTTGAGTGGAAAGTTAAAGAGGACAGTGGAATGGATCTCCATCTGTCTAAACTCTTTGATAAACTGGTGCCAGGAACCCAGTATGGAGCCATTTCACTTACAATAAAGACAGACACAAAAACATCATCAATAGTAATGATGGGATTTCCATCATCTTTCAAATTAGTAAATTATTGTGTAGCAGAGCGTCATACAGAAGCAATCATCCTGAAGTGGCTCACAGCAAAAAACCAAGTCAACTGCTGATGTCATTTCTAAGGGGCACTGAGAAATCCCCTGATGGGGGTCGAGAAAGGTATAAATAAACTCCCTGCATAGGACCGGATGTGTTTCCATGGCCCCAGTGCCGCTCATAAATAAATACAGCTCCAACTGGTTGGTGTGTATGTGAGGCCAAGGTGGCTCTCTCTCTCTCATCAGAGTTTTCTTGCAGTTCGCAGAGGACAAAAACAGCCCCTGAAATTCACTGCTTGTGTTGAAATTCTGGCACTTTTGGTTGTGACTGATGTGCCAACTGGACCAACAGTGGCAGTCACAGTGGTAGCAGTCACAGTGGTGCCCGTGATCTGGGTTGTTTCATATCCACTCATATCTGATGGAAAAACACACACACTGTTGTACACTATTTGATTACTGCCTTCCATCACTGGATGCCTTACAGAGTAGGAGTTGTGGTTGTTTCCAGGAAACACACTGGGTTTTCCACAGACCAGGCCCAAACAAGAGCCAAGCTCAACCACTTATCTCCTGCAGCCCACACAGTGCTGCGAGCCTCGGCCCTCCTCTGCAACACAACTCAGAGATTTGTTGAGGAGTTGGCAGTGTGTGTGGTCAAATGGTAGCAATGGCCTTAGCATGTCAAACAGGAAGTTGTGCATTGCCGGCAACACATAAATGACTTGACACATTCCCTACTCTCAGCGTCCTCCATTAGAGAGACGGAGTGTGAGCTCCCTTTAGCTGAGAGCCACCTGTTGAACTTATGCCTAACAATATACTGGCAATGAAAATTCTCTACCCATCAGTTATGCAAAGCGATCTAACCTCTTATTAACAGCCTGGGAAAAACCCAACCTTTCATAATCCCCCACAGCCTCGTGCACATGTCCTTATGAACCCCTGAAGCCTGGGTGGGCTATTCTCCCTCTGAGCAGAATTCACTTTCTTTCTTTTATTTTTTAGTTTTTTATATTCTTCTTTGTTTGTTTGTTTTAACTTAACTAATTTTCATGTAATTTCTTTCTTACTAATTTTAAGGTCATTTTCTTGTAATTAATCCTGTTTATTTTATTTTTTGTAATTCTGGTATGCTAATTTTCTGGTCATTTTCATTAAAATGTAACACATTTTTGCAAAGTTTTCCTTTTTTCTTGTGATTTGTTGCAATTTTCTTGTAATTTATTTGCGTTTTATTTGCGGCCATTTTTTATATTTCTTTTCTGGTCAGTTTTTTTTTCTTTTTTTTCCTCTTTCAAATGCTATGACTATTTTCTTGTAACTTTTTACCAACTTCTTGCTATACTTTTGAGTCTTTTTTTCTCATGGTTCTGAGAGAGATCAAGCAAATAAGCTCAGGTTACAGGGATGTTAAAGTCATATGTAGCCATATAGGTGTATTATTTGAACTGGCTAATGTAAGTTTAAGAAAATTTGCTGTGGCCTGTGTGGTGGCATGCCAGGTACAGCTGCCTGAGAAAGGAAAACAAACACAGATGAAAAGGTCAGAGTTCAGTCAAGGAATGCCGAGCGATGCTCCCTGTGTGTGACGGAGGGAGCGTTTATGGTGGAACCCGGCCACGGCCCTTTTCCTCATGACCTTTCCGCTGCCCCCGTTTCAGCGGTGTCAAAGGACAGTGTCGGTGTCCGTGTTGCCACCTCCGCTCTGACTCCGCAGTGCATCTGAAGCAAGCCCAGTTTGAAGTAGGTGAAATCCCCACAGTGAGATCTGTGCTCTCATTGCTGTAATAGGTAACATCTCTGGCTGAGGAGCTAGTGAATGCATGGAGGACAGGCCTGTCATCATGCAGAATTGATGCCATCGAACGGGCAAGGGGCTGGCCTGGCTTGAACAGTATAAAACACTGGCAACAGCAGCCATATTTAACCTATGGGTGACTCAATTACTCTTGCAACTCTAATTAAGAAGCTTTTTTGTGCTGCCTTGTGCACTGATTTCTTTTTTTTTTTTTTTTTATTCCATCCATCACAGACTAAACACTGCTCACTGCACCAGAAATTGGGCATTAGCAAATTAGCTAACAGTCAAGACAGAAGACATGAGTAATCAGACTTGACTTTAGGCCCTTTTTTAATGAAAAAAGAAATAGTTTGAACTCCTTTTGCACTGCATGGAAAAGATTTTTCCCCACAGTTCATTTTAAATGAGCTCACTAAAGTAGATTTTTACATCAGAATTCTTCTTCCTATTTCTTTGCAATTTCAGCATAGTAAAAGACTTTCTACATGAGGAGAATATCTTAATACATGGTCTTGTTCCATCCCACTCAGTACTGAGAGTTTTATTCTCCCCAGCAACAAACAGAATAACTAAAGACTACTTCAATTGAACTACTTCAAAAAATAATAGTAGTTACACAAAGTATCAAACACTTCAAAAGTTGTTACTTGTATTACTCTAAATAAAAGAGCAAAGCTAAGTTATCAAAAAGATCTCCTGATGAGGTTCTTCACAATAAATCATCTTGATACAAACACACTGAGCTTGCTTAGAGGAGGAGGGCCAGGGAAGTTCACTTTCTGTGGGTCGAGGTATTCTATTTTATCTCTTGATCATTTACACAGACATATTTCAGTTATTCCTCTCTCTGGAGCTGTAATTATAAAATAATATAAGATACTTCCTGCTCGTCATGAGTGCTTTTTTCTTAATAACAAGCCCAACTCGATATGCAACTATATGCAAATCTGAGCTAAATCATACTTCAGTGAGATTAAAGAGTCATTTTGCTTGGTTTGCATCATTAGAAAAGCACAAACTGTTTCATGTGGATGTTCTGTGTCTTGCAAACTTGACATTTGTCCAAGCTAAGCCTTAGATGGAGACATCAAAGTGTTTCTGTTAAACTGACTCACTTTTAGGTCAAGGTGTGGCTGGTACAGGGACTGGTACTTCCTCCAACCTGACAGGTGCACTAAACCAGAACCTACACACAGTGATTCATCTTGTTAAAGAGACACTCCACCACAAGAGTACACCACACACACACACACACACACACATACACACACACACACACACACAATTTCAACAACAAAGCAAACATGACAAGACAGGTTTGGGTGGAACTTCATGAAGACAAACACCCAGCGGCTCATGTGCAGAACAACAAGAGCAATTGGCTGCGGGTTTGGGTTGGTGAGGGTGGATCCCAGATCCAACTATTGATGCACGCTTCCATGTCAGACTGTCACTGTCAGCCTCACACCAACAGCTGCAATATGAGCCCAGGCGACGGCCTCCCATGCTGTGTGAGTGTAATGAGGACTAATCCCTTTGCAGCAGCACTAAGGGCACCCACTTCAATCAGCAGGTGACAACACGGCATTGGCACGGAAAGACCCAGTGGCACCTTCAGCCGGTCACCTTTCAACGGAGCATGCCTGACGGCTCTCAAGGTTACACAGGGCAACTGAAAACGTGACTAATGCTCTGGGTAAACATACCATGTATTAAGCTGTGTGTGAACATAAAGTATACAGTGTGAGCCTGTTTAGGAACAAGGAAAAAAAATATCTGATATGTAGTGGAAAAATAGCAATAGTGCTACTATTACTTCTGCTATTATCACTACTAGTTGGTTAACCTTTATTTGTTAAGAGAAGGCCCAACTTATTACAGATGCAAAATAATAATT
Organism: Myripristis murdjan; assembly: GCF_902150065.1. Classification (NCBI taxonomy): domain Eukaryota; kingdom Metazoa; phylum Chordata; class Actinopteri; order Holocentriformes; family Holocentridae; genus Myripristis; species Myripristis murdjan. The sequence goes on along the minus strand of NC_043995.1, from coordinate 4,431,487 downwards.
TTTAAAAAATGTGTTTACAAAGCAGAAGCAATACTACTTCTACTACTACTACTACTACTACTAATAATAATAATAATAATGAATAAATCTACTATTACTACTACGACTGCTGATCAAAATGATGACAAAAATAAACTTAGTAAGTAGTAATAAAATGATGAATGACAAATTATTAAATACATATTGTAAAATGTGCTGTAATAATAATTATTATTAGCAGTAGTAGTACCAGCAGTAGTTTTACATATATACAGAACAGCAATTACAATGATTTAAGCACTGATAACGTCTGCTACATGCAACAACTCCCACCTGGCCCATGTGCAGTACAACAAAATCATAACCAGTATGTACCTTCCAGCACAATGAGAGAGAGAGAGGGAGAGAGACTGAGAGAGGGAGAGAGAGAGAGAGAGAGAGAGAGAGAGAGAGAGAGAGAGAGAGAGAGAGAGAGAGGGCAAACTCAACTAATCTGACTGCATGACTTTGACTCCCCTCACTGCCTTCCCTTGCACATTTAACGTCTTAAAGCCAATTTGTTTCTTCATCATGCATCCTGCGGCTCCCTTACCTTGCCCTTTGCGCTTTTTCAAGCCCCAGAATGCGATCAGAGTGACTATGTGCCCCAAAACCACCAGGGCAGGGAGCACGGGTCCTGGGGGACTAGCCAGCATTAGTTAGAATCAAGGGATAAGCTATAGAGGAAAAAAAAAAAAACTATGGCAGTAGTGACAGGTGGGCTGGGATTGAGGGGTGAAAGGAGAGCGGGACAGCGTGGGCGTGCCAGGGGTAATGAAGGGGGGGTCGGGTAGACAGGGGCTTTTTAAAAAAAGGACGTCCCGTTCAAGCCTTGAGAATTCCTGCTGTTTTCCCCACCCTGCAGCTATTTACTGAAGCCTTTTTCTAGTCTGGTTCTCCTGCTTCTTCGGCCCTCTAAGGCCCCTAAGCCATTTTTGCCATTCACGCAACATGTTTCTCATTTATTTTTATTCTTTATATTTTCTTTTTTTTATTCGTACATTTATTTTATGCTCTGCATGATAACAAGCTGTACACTGTCACTCTTGAAAAGGTCGGTCAAACAACACAATATATTGCCAGAAATAATCATTTGAATTTTTTCTAAATCCCAGTTTAGTTTTTCCACCTCACATCTCTCTATCACCTCAGCAATTTAATTTCAATTACACAGACTACAAGAGTATTGTATGACACTGTGTTTTTACATCTTCTTGGATTTACTTCTCTAAAACATTCCATCTTATCATATCTGCTGCTTCTTGTTAGGCAAACCACACAGGATATTCCTGTTCTCTACCTTGTTCTCCCTGTAATTTCTTGGGAGTAAAGCCAAATCCAAAGAAGAGCCCTAGTAACGCCAAGCAAGTCCAAGCAGTTTTTCTGATTGCTTGTCTTCTTATCTACTGATGCTGACAGCTCTCTAAGCTTGTAACATCTCCACTTATTACCACCGAATGTCTTGGAGCAGAAACTGATGCCATGTACACCCATATGCATATGTATTAGTAATGTTCCACATAATGCATGACTACATAGGTGGCATGTCAGTCAGAACGCTGATAGAAGCTGCAGCTGTAGAAAGTCCTGTGCCCATTTTCTACACAACATGGTTTCCCAGATGCCATGAGTTTGTGCTGGACAATAGCAGGTGGTTGTAGTTTTACAGCGATCTGAAATAACCCAGACAGATACAAAGGGCTGTGACACAGACACACCCACACAGCCACACACACACACACACACACACACACACACACACACACACACAAGAGTCTGGTTTATGAATAAAACAGTTTTTCCTCAAGTCATCCTTGCTTGTTGCTATATGTCCATCAGATGTCAAACTGACAGGAAAAATTACTTTCTAAAGGTGGCCTAGAGGGGGACAGGTACACACCACTCTACACGTACATACACACACACACCCACCCACACACACATGCATTCCCTTAGCCATCACCCCCACCCCAAACCACCTCTGTTCTCCTCTACATAGCATTCAATAAAGGAAAATATAAAAAGCAGCCAACATTCACAATTCAAGTCAGTCTAAATGTGAACAAGGGTTAAATATGGAATACAATTTGTGATCCACCAGTCCAAGGTTGTGGTTTGGTGAACGTGCGTGCGTGTGTGTGTGTGCGTGTATCTGGCCTGTCAGTGTGTGTATGCGCACCTCTCGGTAACACAACAAGATTTCACGCGGTACATTTGCCAGAAACACAGCGACAGCCGGCGGCCAGAGAACCAGACAAACACAGAGAGACACGGACAGACACGCTACACTCCGTCGACCTACCAGGTATGATCTTCATCTAAGAGACAGGACGGAGAGGAAGAGGAGGACAAGGGTGAAAAGAAAGAGCTGGACAGAGGGGGAATGGCAGGGACAGAAGAGGCTCCTGTTTGTTTGCTCTTGGGTGCCTTGTTTCTCCCACGTCTTCAATTTTGACAGGCTGTGCCTGTTGCTCGGATTCGTCAGCCTGCTCTCCAGTGACTGGGGGAGGAGGGAGGACACGCCATGCCAGGGAAGGGGGAAGGGGGCGAAGGGGCTGAGAGGGCTGAGAGGGGTGGGTGACGAAGGGGGAGAGGGCTGGAGCTGACTGAGGGTTATAAATATCCACCAAAGCCAGATGATTACATAGTGTCACAGTTAGAAACTGATGGAAGTGCTCTGGCGGACCACTTGGCTACACTCGCCCCCTAGAGATGCCCCTACAAACACGCCTCTCTCCCCCTCTTTTTCATCACAGTGATGATGGGTTTATTCTGTGAGATTATGTCATGGGTCTCAGCCTGACCAGAAACTAGATCTCATCTATGTGAGACCCCCTGCTGAGGTACTACATGATTAACATATGCTAGAGCTGTCACTGGACCTAATACTGTCAGCATGTATTAGACCCATTGAACTATATTACTGCAGAAAGACCAGTGCCGCTACACAATCAATATCTTACTCTTGAGAAACGAGCATCCCTTCAATCCCTCTCCTCAGCTTTCTGTTTGTTTCACAGGAATATTGAAAAGTTACTAAGGCAAAGCAAGCATTGTTAAAGGCTGAGGCAACTTATGATCCAGAAATTGAATCTTATTCCACTGTTCTACGTTTGGACTGGATACAGTTAATGCCACTGTGGAAGAAACCATAACATTATGATGAAAAATATCATTAGAGCAAGGAAAATACAGAACTTAGGCTGAATATTACCAACTGAAATGTTCTTCTTTGCCTAGATGTCACGGGCTATAGATGCCAATGACCACACTTCCACTGGTTTTAGCAACGGATAGATTGCTGGAGAGTTTAGCATGGCCCAAGCTCCAGGACTCCCTTAATGCTGATCCCTTATTGCCTTTGGGAGCTAAGCAAAGCACAACTATTTCTAAATATAGCATGTTTTAATGCATGCATTTGGTATTGTGAATTGTAGTGTTGACAGTGTTAATAGTGATCCCACATAGTGCCTGGAGAGTTGGGATTTTCTTCTCATATGAAACACTAGAGATGGATCCCCTGTGTGAAATGAAGGTGGCTACATTGTAACAGTCTGTGGGGGCTTTTGAGAGGTTCATAGAGATATCCACCATGGACATAAGCCCTCATGAACTCCTGAACTCCATAAGCGCCTGACCCTATGGACATCTTATTCAAAAGGTATTCTAAACTTGAACCCGGAGGAAAATGCCTCAGGGCTCAGTTATGCACCAGAAACCTAATCATCACCCCATATCACAGGCAGCTCAGATTCTGTAAATCCTGTTCTATTTTAGTTAATAATCAATCATGCCCAAGCAGCTGGCAAGGTGTGTCTTTGGAAAATGTACAGTAACTTGGTGGGTAAAGGTCAAACACTTTGGTGAACTTTGGAGAAAAAAAAGAGAAATAAACACACACTGCAGGAACTGTTGAAGCTAAAAAGGTGGGTGGGTTTGTGCGCTCTGACAGATACCCTACCCTCTCTGTGTGTGCGCGTGTGTGTGTGTGTACATGTGTGTGATTCATTTGCACAAAGCCCACAAAGCTAAAAACTGCTCCTCCTATTCGCGACTAAAACTGAAGCAGTTTTATATTCAACCCCTATAATCACAAAGCCTTTATGGCATGCTGACAAAAGACTAACAGTCAACATGTACCATGGGAAATGACTAACATCATAATCATCTTAGCCAAATCCTCAATATATTCCACATGTTATCAATCTGACTGTTCCAGGCACTTACCCTACAATGAATTAACTAGTATACTGCTACAGAAGATCTGCCGCTCCCTGGCACTGGCGAGCCTGCACTCATTAAGATGCATTAGACTACCATTAAACATGATTCCAGCAACTTTTCCCTCTGTGCACGCCAACTAGGCAGTTCAAACTGGCAACCAACACTCCTATGTTGGAGGATCACACACAATGGGGGAGGGAAATGTTTTGGCTTCTTATTACACTGTTCAGTTATTGTTGTACACATTACATGATTTACTTCACCCTACCCTGCAATTGTTTGATGCATGTCTTTTTGCTGGAGGTCAGTGTAAAATGTTAGCACAAACACCAAATTTTCAAAATCTAATATATGGCACAGTATGAAACTACTTTAGAAACTCTTTTGAACTGGAATCGGGAAGGCTTTTAGCTCCAAAGTTCATGAAACAAGGCAGGTAGCAGCTATGTGAAGATAAAGTACTCTCAGCTTTCATTGGGTCACGGGCTTTCAGTGTTGGCGCACACTGCCGTGAAAACATCTAGTCAATGTCAAAATGTTTGATGACTAGGCTTGTGTCTTCATTTATGAAATGTGGACTGATACGTTCTCCCTCTCATGATGAGCCCAGTAAAATATTAGATGTGATTTCACAGGTGGCGTCAGCAGTAAGAGATAGGGCAGGACAGCTAAGGTCATTAACTATGTTTTGAGCAAAACAGAAGCAGTGGCCAGATTGGCTGCCACCAGCAGCAGCAGCAGATCCTATTGTCGCTGCCAAGCCACAACACAGGCTATTGATAGATAGCATGAGACTGAGCAGTCTTCCTCCTTTTTTCACCTCAGAAAGGTCAGGCTCATGATTTTGGCCCTTGCAATTGAGACTGGCCCTGGGTGAGTCATGCACAACACAAAAATCATGTGCCATTATAACGAAAGTGATTAACTGGAGCATACTCTTCTGTAGCTGTCCATTTGAGTTGTACAAATATGCACTGGGCATGTCTGCAGAGGTGGAAACAAAGTGGAACTCAATGGAATGTCTGGGATATGACTTGCTCTAATTGCCTGTGGTGCCATGTGTGGGCAGATCTTAAATGGCATGTCTATTTCTAACAAAAAGCAAACTACTTGCTGTCCAGCTTTTGTTTAAGCATGCACAGAACCCTTTATTCAGATATCACAAATGTCACACACAAAGGCTAAGTGTTTTCTTCAAGTCTAGGGCAGCTTTAGGAGCCTGATACTTGTTTTGAAGATTCAACACAACATTTCTGAGCGACAAGTCAGGGTTGTCAGCTTGCCAAAAATACTTTTGCTCTTCTTGGTTTCCAAATAACAGTGACTGATTGATGCCTCAGAGATTGCAGTGGTGCACAAGTAGACATACCATTCTATAGCTTTCACCCAGGGCGTGACTGAAGATGGCAACAGGTATTTTCTTAATCATAGTACCAAGAATACCACAGTCAACCACCGCCCAATTTAACACTGGCTATCAAATCTGTCTGTCAATGTTTAAACTTGATTGTAAGCTACTGCAAGTGTGATCACCAAAATAAACAGGGATTGGGTTGTTCAACAAATGATATGAAACATATCATCTAGACACCTCTGGCTAAGTGTTGGAGGCATCTGGCCTGTGTTATAGATGGCTGCTGGGTGATAGTGGCTATTCATGGACAGTAGATGTCAGCAGTGGTGTAGCAAACAGTGTGGTTAGCAAGGCACTGCTGTGTCCATGTGGGGTCAGATCCTTGAGATAACTTCACTCATGATATGTCACCTTCACAATAAGGGGTCCTGTTGAGTCTTACTATCAGTGTTAAGCAGTGTTAAGTTTTTTTTTTTTTTTTTTTTTTTTTTTTTTAAAACCAAAAAAAAAAACAAAAAAACAAAGCAGGATTACTTTGAAATTAAGCATAAAAGTTTTTTTTTTTTTTTTTTTTTTTTTGCTTACAATCAGTTGCACATGTTCATGTCATACACTTTGAGTTTAACTTCAAATGTTCTTATTTTCGCAATGAGGAGCAGAGACTGACTATAAGAACAAGGCTTCTAATTGGATCCAGATCCAAAGCTTCATGTCATGTGTGGAACCAAACAAACACACCCACAGAACTATGAGCAGGCTATTCCAACTTCCTGATTTTTTTGCTGTCTGTTGCTCACACCCACAACAGACAACGCCCATGTGAACTCCTCTCTGTGCACTCTCTATGGGCCACAGAATTCCAAATCCAAGTCAAAATAACAAGTTATTTCACTTGTGAGAGTTGTGAAATATTAGACATTGTCCAAGTCCTGCCATAACATGAGCATGATTCGGACTGATCATGATTTGACATTAGCAGTATATCATTAAAGCACAGAAATTATTTCTACTTTAACTTCAGCAGAGCCAACCACAATGAGAATGTTGGCAGAATTTGCTGAACATTCTGGAACTTTTTTTTTTTTTTTTTCCAAATCCATGGGACTGGTGGGGAGCACACAGCCACGTTAAGATAATATATTCTAGATAACTCCCAAACCCTGAGCATAACGTAACGTAAACATATGAGGGGCATGCAGCCCTTATGCTTATCCCACACCAGCATAGGCTGATGGGAGGATCAGCAAAACATCCATAAAACACAAGACAGTGCCAAGAACACAGTCTTACTGGAGCAAAGAGGAGAGAGGCTCCCAGAAGAACCACACCCCCTTTTCTCATTCATTCTGGCTTAAACTTATCACGCAGGCCAATCTCTGCAGGGACCAGGCGAGGCTGAAGCTTAACATACCGCCCCACCTTGTTGGAATGACTGCAGATTTGCATCATCTCAACTAGCCAACACACTGAGATACAGATATTACTATTGTGACTGAGACTGTCTGTACGACTCGGTCTATTGTTCAAGAAAACTGGAATTACTCCCAAAAAGTGGGCTTTGTGAAGTCTTACTTGAATGATAGGCGTCATTAAAGCATGTTAAAAATGCTTTACAGATTAGCGTCAGTGTTTTCATTAGAGCCTGTGCTGCAGCATGCAACTGATGATTTTAACCTGTGATTATCAGGAGGATCTTTATCAGGACTGTACGAAGACTGAAGGTCTCAAAACTAAAGAACAGTGTGTTAACAGTGTCACTGGTACTCTGTCTATTTTAACACAGATAATTAAATCACTGCCACATCTCAGTGGGTTCTTAGTTGTTTATCATCTCACTGAGACTATTTCCAAAAAGCCTGTCTCTAGCCCACATCAAACAATAGATGCACTCTAGCATGAGACCACACTCTGTAATATGTAACTTCCAGCAGCTATAAACTGTAATCAAATCATGCAAAATAATAGTCTGAAAAAGAAGTCATGGACAGACAATTATAGCATGAGAATGACCTGCAGAATATAAAACCCTATAAGAATGCAACACTGCGGCAGAGCAACCATAGAGCCATCATCAAATCTCCTGCCTCACACCTCCCACACTTCAAAGAACGGTGGGAACCCAGGTAACGGCAATTACATCACATGCACAGAGAACAGGACAGGAAGTAGGTTAACTCGGGACACCTTCAAACAAACCTTCTACGAAGTTAGGCCACGTCTTGTCCTCTGGCTCCTCCAGTGAATGATCCCAGTCTTCTGCAGGTGAGGCTCCCCGGACAGTTCCCACTGTTGCTTTCAACAAATGTGCCCGCTCAGTGGCCAGCTCTTCCAGGACGTCCAGGTCCAGCACCTCTTCTTCCTCCTCAGGGGATCCAGGTACAGGAGGTGACTGTCCTGCAGCTGCCTCAGGACTGGCAATCTGCTTTACCTCAATTATCTCTTCAACCACTACAATCTTCCTCTTCATGGCTGCCTCGTCTATTTCAGGGCTTTCTGACTGACAGGTGTCCCCCAGGTGAGGCTGGGCAAGCTGGGAAGATGCAGGTGTGGCAGCGTCAGAGGGTGTGTCCTCCTCTAAGTCCTTGTTGTCTTCCTCCTGCTTTGCGGCCTTGGGAACAGAGAGCCTTTTCTCTGCGCTGCGCTCTGCTGCCTGAGCGGCTGACTGTTGTGCAATTCTGGGAGGCTCCCCTTGCTCGACGAGGGGGCTGGCCTGTGCTTCAGCTCCAGCTGCCTCTGCTGTTACTGCTGGTGCCGCTGACGCTAATTCTCCGGCTGCGGGTGCTTCCCTCGCAGAGGAGGATGTTTTTGGTTTCAGGACCTCCCGCTTGATTTTTTCAGCAAAGAGCAGGGTTGGCTCCACCTCCCCTTTGTCTGCTGGGGCCTCAGCAGGCACAGCTGCAGCCTGTCTGATTTCCTCACTGTGCATTCTTTCAGGAGTCATCTTTGGAGAGCCATTCATTTTTGTCAGTTCAGAGGCCATGGCAAGGCTGTCTTTAACAGTGGCCTGGGGCAATGATGTAATCTCAGTGGATGATAACGGCTCTGCTTCAGGTGAAAAGACAGGCTTTGTGTTTATGGCGTCTGAGACTGGGGAGTGAGTCTGCTTTTTCCCTTTCCCCTTCTTCTTAGTTTTTGAAGATTCCTCCACAGTTTTGCTTGTACTTACTAGTACTTTTGCCTCACTCTCAGCTATAGGCTTCTCAGATTGTGACAGTGGTGAAGAGGTTTTCTCTGCAGCTACAGAACTTTCTTGCGTGAGCTCCACTTGAATTGTTTTCTGTACTGTCACTGTTTCCACTTTAGTGACAGTCACTACGTCCGTCTCAGATTTCAGTGTCTCCATGTCTGTGGAGCATAATGCTCCCTGTGTGATTTTGCTGACTCTGGTTTTCTCAACCTTCCCTTTTACTTGTGCCTTGTCTGTGAGCTCCTCTAGGGGCACTGCAGGAGGCTGAACTAATGGTAGTGATGCTTGTTTAGAAATGTTCTGGTGCTCAACATGTTTAGGCAGTTCTTGCTTTAGCTCCCTATCAGCATTTGTTTTAGCCTCCGAGTTCTTTTTATCTACAGGTGATGGCCTCTCAGACATTATGGTGGTAGATGTGGTTGATGATTCTGACATAATTACTGGTGTGGCTTTGAGGATATTCTCTGCCACCACCACCTTTGTGTCAGGTGTTTCCTCAGCACTGATTGTTTGAGCTATCTCACCTGGAGATTTCTTTTTCTTCTTTTTTGATTTAGAACTTCCTTCAACCACCTGTTTGGTTTCATTAACCTTTACTGTGGAGAGTGAATGATCACTGAGGTTAGGTACATTAGAGTCTTTTTGTACCAATTTAGGTCCCTGCACTGAGGGTTCAGGGATCTCTCCAGACATTAATGTCTTCTCAGTCTTCTTGAAATGTGAAATTGTCTTTTCACTTGTTATCCTCTGTTCTGTGGCTATCTTTATCTCTGTAGTTTCCCTACTGAGGGCTTCTGCATCTTGAGCACTGGTCATTGGTGATGAGGTAGTCAATGTAGTGATGGCAGTTTCAACCTCAAGTATGGGAGCCCCCTCAGTGATGGTCTCTGTAATAACTTTTTGGGGCACATCATTAGTTTTAAACTTTGCTGGGGGATTAATTTCCACAACGGTGCTATCAATGGGCTCCTGAATGACTTTAATTTCAACAGTCTTCTCCTTGATTGCATCAACAGGCAAAACTGGCTTGCTGTAGGAGCTGTCAAGTGAGAGTTTGGTGGTCTTCTGAGTCACAGTCATTTTTGCTGGTTTCTTTTCCTTTTCTTGATCTATCTTCAAATCAGTTGGTGTTTTCGTTTCTTCACCTGATTCCTCAATAACTTTTACTTCCTTGAACTTGACATCCTTGACCTCTTTAGTCAGAGGTCTGGGGGTCTCCTGAACAGCAGCCTTTGTAGTTGCTCTCTGGGGCTTCTCTATAACAACTGCAGTTTCACTTGGAGCCATGACTTCTGCAGCATTAATTGGTTCCTCAATCATGTTTTTCACCATAGCCTTCTCCTCTTTGATCCTGGTAGTAGTAGATGTTGAGATAACCAATTTCCTGGTAAACATTTCACTTGCCCCCTCTTCACCTTTCTTGGGCTTCTCTTTATTTGTTTTGATAGAAGAGGATTCAGCAGTAATCTTCGATGTTGTAGCATCTGCAGCTCCGCCCACATCAGTTAATGGTAGAGCTGCTTTGGAAAGCACTGGAGTACTCTGTGAAATTTCCTGGTTCAAAGCACTTTTCTGAACCCACATCATCTGAGGCTTCTCCCCTTGGACTTCAGAAACTCTTTTCTCTTGCAATGTCATCAGTGGTCTGTTGGTGCTGACATCAGAGTGCTGATGAGAGACAGTTGCCCTAGAGACACTTTTCACCTGGCTCTCCTCCATCTTCATTGCTTCACTGCGGAAGCCCCTCCCCTTCCTTAGTGGAGGCTGATGTTGGTCCTCCAGTTCCCATGATGCTTTAGGTCTAACTGGTTCAGCAATCAGAGGACGACCTCTGAACCTAGGGGTTGTATCAGAATAGGTCTCTTCTCCAGCATCCATCCTCTTATGGCGGTAGCCTTGACGCTCATCCAGTGCCTTCTGGCTCTCTCCTCCAGTCCTGCCTCCTGGCTTGGGAACATAAGAAGTCGGACCCTCCACAGATTGGACCCGTGCAGCACGGTGGGCAATGGCTAGGGTGGCAGCTGGTCTCCTAACCCTCTGCAGGGAGGCTGGCATGATCTCAGGAGGCAGGTGAAGGTGGTCACGCAGGTAAACAATGCCCTCATTGGTAAGGTACCAGTAGAAATGCCTCCAGGCGAATGTTTCCTTAACATAGCCTCTGGACTTGAGGGAGCCCATGGCTCGGATCACTTGCAGGTTTGCCACACCTGGTATCTCAGGATGCTTCGTCTGAGGCCTTTTGTCCTTCTTGGCCACCATGACACCATCTCGAAACAGGAGCTCATAGATGGCCCTCAGGTCCCTGAGGGGCATCACCATTCCAGCGACCATTGTGCTTTATGCCAGTGTATTTTGCACAAAGGAACAGCAAAATTAAAAGGCACAACCCTAAAGGAAGATAAGTTAAAAAAAAATCTCACTCCTTTCTCAGTCAGTGGATCCAGTGGCAAAACCGGCTGCCACGTGCTTCTCAACTCAATTAGACAAAAAAATGTATGAAGAAATCCTTTTATTTTTTCTTCTCCCTTTTCTTCCTCAGATTCTTCTCGTCCCTTTGAGTTTCATGAAGAAAAATAGTATTCCTCTGTGAAAACTGTCCTAAACAAAATCAAGAGAGTGCTGTTCCCTCTTATAGTCAGCCAGGCTTGGAACTGAACAGACTCCGTTCTGCCGAGACGGCAATGACAGAATGGAAGAGAGAGAGCGTGTGCGTATGCAAGTGAGTGAGTGAGTGAGTGAGAGAGAGAGAGGCACACTTCTCTGCCCAGCTCCTCCTACCCTCGCTAATTCTTAGGAAAAGTTGGCATGGAAAAAAATCACTAAACTAAACTGAACATCAGCGAGAGGGAAACGAAAAAAAAAATTAAAAGTGACTATCCAGTAACTGAAAGAGAAAGAATGGCAGCAAAGTCAAATGAATGGAGCAACACACCTATGAAGTGTGTTTGAGCACATGCTGTGTAGCTCTGTGACTTTTACGGAGACGCCCACCCGTCCCACACATGAGAACACACGCCTTCACACATACACACTTATACTTATGAACACACAATATGGCTCAGTGGAACACACCCCTCGGTGTGTCTCACACTCCAATCTAAGGAGTGGGTTGTTCTAAAGAGAGATTAGTGACAGGAAAGAGAAACACCCATTTGGCATACATCTATCCTACCCTGGGGAGACACACTATTTATCCATGTAGCTTATCTACACACACACTGTCTATTTCACACACTTCAGATCAGGTATCACTGAACCACATTTACCCTCCACACAAAGTTGGTTTTTCAGAGTACATGTCCCACAATCTTTAAATGTATAAAATATAAGCTTGTCTGACATGGAATTGCCATTAGTATACAAAGCTTTTATTCATTCAGAAGGATTTGAAAAGATAGACTTGTTAAAATCAAACAGTTCTAGACTGACGCTTGCCCTCCAAATTCATCCAACAGTAGAAGAACCAATAATAAGTTCAATTCTATTCATATCTGCCTTTGTTTGGAGGACGACCAAGCCGCCACCAGGTGGAGGAAATTAAACTGTCTGACCATTGTTTCCTATTGTGACTCATTAAAATGATGCAAGAGGCTGCAAGAAGCCCTAAACCTATGTTCTTCTGCCTGAGACAGCTAACATTAGGGCTCCTCCATGTAGCTGTGCACCTCATGTCTATATAAAGAACTGTGCATTATAGCTAACCTTTTCAGCTCACCCACGAACATGATATCATATTTCTATCCCTAGATCACTTTTCTCTTTTCTGTACATCTGTCTGACTCTCGTCTCTGTGTGTCAGTCAGAGTGTCCTGGCATGGTTGGTGTTTGACAGTCAAGTGGGAAGGAAGGCTGACCAGTAAAAGGGCAGGACACCTCACTTATTTCATTTCAATAAAATTATATACCAAGGAGTGACTTAGTTGTGTAACTGCAGGCAGTGGCTATGAATGGGCAGCAATGAGATGATGCATCCTTCCCCCGTGTTTGAAACCACACACCATCACACATCCAAACACTGGTGGAAAATTGTTTTCATTTTATTTACCATGGCAACAGTCACATGAAGAGAGCCAGCTCTGAGTAAGCCAAATGTCCTCTTTCAGAGTTACACCAGAGCAGCAGGCCATAAATTTGTTTTCCTGGACAGCTGGACATACACTGACACTTCTCAGACAGCTGTCGGCAAAGGCACTACGACCTGCACCAAACAACACAGTCCATTATCACGTTGTCAGGCTTAGGCAGTCAGGTAAACCAAAATAATCTGAGAGCAAAATTACAGTCTTTTTATATGCTTTAAACCACAGACAGCCCATTAAATATGACAGCATACAATTAAAAGCAAGGCATTCATTTTAGAGTTGCATAATGTAGCAATAATGGTCAGTCTTTTAAACTCTTATAAACTGTTTTATATGCATTAACTAGTGAGGACTGTGTGAAAAAAGTCCCTGTTGTAGGAAAACACACAGAGACTGTGTGCACTGCAAAGCTGCTGTAATCTTTGCCAGTGCTATCATGAGAACAATTCCTTTCTCACAATTCTTTGACACCCAGCTAGCTAGATCAAAAGTTGATGCCTCAGGGTTATGTCAGTGGTTACTCCACCTATAGAAAATGTGCAATTATAGGATTATATATATTATATGATGCAGATAAATAAAGTTAATGATTCAGACCGTCGACTGGGAGGGGCTGTCAGACATGCATCAGCTTTCATAAGAGCCCTGCCATTGAGAACAGCAGTGAGCCGAGGGAATCTGTATGAGGAAGACATTCCTCAGTATTTCGAAACAATTGGTTTATCATTGGCAAGCTGCAATTTGCCTGACTACAGAGCAGAGGTAGTGCAAGAATTATTATAAACTGGCATTTTGTGTGTGCTCCTGCACATGCATGTAAGCGTGTGTGAATATGAATTTTCAACTGTACTGGCTTTAGCATCAGTGCTTATGTATGAGAGGACTTTCATGGCTGAAATCATTTTTCACCTTTAGGGGAGACAAAACTCCAAGCTGAAAGTTAACAGGTTATGCGAAACAAGCACACCTTATGGATTTGATGAAAATGAGTAAATACCATACAAATAAGCTGCAAATAAAGCAGCAAAGTAACAATGACGTGCCGTTTGTAAAACTCTAAGCCCGTCTCATTGCTGTCTCATTAAGGATAATTTACATCATCATGCATGGCGTCTTACTCTCAAAACTTCCTATCAGTGTGATTTCATGCACTGTTTATGCACAAAGTGCTCAGTGAACTTCAAAGCTCCCGCAGTGACCCTTAACCTGGCTTCAAGCCCAGTCCCTTGAGCCATCCAAATATTCAATATTCCCTTTTCCAGAGAACTGTCACAGTCCCTAACACATCAGACCATGAACGGTGTACTGCTGCTGCTGCTCTTTACATGACAGAAGGGTTTCAACAGCTCTGTAGAAGGTGGAATGGCATTATACAGACTCAATGGTTAGAAATAGATTCTCAGGGAGGTGGGGGGGTATGAGCACTATTACTAATTTTCTCCAGACTATAAAAACTTACATTGAAGTAACAGGCTACCAGCTATGGAAAGGTGATCTGACAGTGTAATGATGGAGACATGAAGATATAATAAGTAAGACTTGATGGGATGAGTGTCTAAATAGATTCTTGGTGGTTCTGCTTCAGTATCTCAGACCTCCACACTGCCCAGAATAGACTTGTCACTAGCAACTGAGGGGGTTTGGCTACTGGCCCACTGTAAAAGCCTATTGCTCTTGAGTCAAATCGTCCAGCACACGTGCCTTCCACTCTGATACCAGAACTAACCCACACACTAGGCACTTCTAGGGATAGCAAAGGTCAGCGGAGCCCATTTTATGCAGTGTTGGGGTGTCGTGAGCTACATGTAAATAAACTAGTAGTTTAACTACATTTGGCAGTAGCTTGCTGGTAGTTCAACTACATTCATATTTACATATTTGCATTTTTTTTCTCACCATTTTTTGTGTGGTTAACTATACTAAAACTACAAACAATTCTGAGCCATAAAAGGAAAGGAATGATGTTAATTTTTTATTTATTTATTTATTTATTTTTATTTTATTTAATTGCTTCCCTATTCACCTTATTCTTAACAGAAATACAAATGCAGCCACTTTATTTATTTGTTTATTTATTTGTGTGAGAGGTTTGGTCAAGCAATTTTGGTCCTTGACTAGCTAATTCAAGTTTTACCACAGCAGCTAACATAAATGATTGATTTTTAGAAAGCGCTCCCGTGACATCATCAAGTAAGCGAGTCAAACTGGTTAGCAAAGAAGCGATCAAACCAAACTGTGGCTCAAAAAAACTGAAGTTCGACCACATTCCAAAATAAGGCGGGCTATAAGCGAAGTCATTGCATGTATTTTAGTTACCTGGCTTAGCTGGCAATATCCCCACCTGGACTAATTTCTGGAAAGCAGGTGTCGGACACAGTGCACAAAACCAATCTGATATTCCCTACATTTTCCCATGAATTGTGGGGTATTTTACTTCTTGATTTCTTGATTCATCTTTATCTGTATTTTTTTGTTTGTTTGTTTGTTTTGTTTCGTTTTGTTTTTGGTCTTTTTTCTATTTTTTTTTTTATTTATTTATTTTACAAAGTAGTGTGAACTATATTTTCTAAGTAACTTTAGTAAACCAAACTAGATTTGTGCCTAGGGGAACTTTGCTGTAGTTCAACTTCTTCCAGTGTCAAATAGCTGGTAGGTTGCAACACTATGCTATTAAAGTTGCTTCCCCAACACTGGTTTTATGGACCGATGTAAGTATGAGTGACAATTGATGTGTGGTAATGTTATGAGTAATCTATGAGGATTTTGGCAGCTAGAAGCGAGGAGGTTTTGAACAAGAAAAAAAAGAGCCAATGCTGAGGAAGCACGGAAGCCCCACTAAGCTTGCTGGAGGCCACGCAGTACTTTGGTGTGCAGTAGGAGTGATGCAGCTAAGTGGAATGCTGCCATGAATGTGTTGAAAGGGTGGAAAAAGAGATTAAGAAAGGTAGGGTGAACGCATGTGAAGTGGATGAAAGTGACACTGACATTTGACTGGCTTGTTTGCATGGCAAATATGGAGAGTGGCTTTAAAAGGTAACTTGCACTTTAAAAGCTTTAATGAAAGACACGGCAAAAAGCCTTGTGCCGTATAACAGAATGACAGTCGTATTCATATGAAATAAGGTGCCCATCTTTTCACTGAGCTTCTTTTGGAGACCGACCCCTCAGCTTGGGGACAGCTGTGGCCTCCGAAAGTACTGACTCATGGGGACTAACACCTCAGTGTCAGGAGTCTCTTCAAGTTGGAGATTACTGCAAGCAGCTGGAGCGGGACCATGGGGGGTATAAAAACATTTCTATGTACTGCTCTAGCCCAGGCACAAAAATGGTAACACATTTTGGTTGTATGGTTTCATGTAATGTTTTGTATTTAAAGGGATAGTTCACCCATTTTTTTTTTTAAAGCAATTATTTCACTTTCCTTTAGCTGTTGTGTAGGACAGTAGTGGTGCTATCTTCCTCTCATTGTTACTGAGTGCTGGATACTGGCTGGACGCTCCAAATGCTAACTGTTAGCCTCCTGCCATTGAGATAAACCTCCCCCCAGCTAACATTCTTCAAAATAACCACCTTAGTCCACTCAGATAAAGTTTAATATCACTGTACAAATCAATCTCTGAAACTAAAATGCACATGACTACCAAGTGCACATGGATAATCGTTTTGTTCAAACGACTACCCTTTTAATATATATCGCCATTTTTTTTTCTACCACCTGCTTCGATCTAATAATGGTTCTCTCAGTATAGGATGCCTTTTATAGTAGGTTACTGAGGCCTCTTAGCAACCTGACACAAGTGACCCAGATTTGAAAAGCCCTTTTTGACCCATTCACTTCACTGAAATAGTGAAGCATGCTTTCCAATTTATTTATGGCACGAAAAGTGGATAAAGTTTAAAGGCAGTTTCAAATCAAATTCCACCAGTCATTTCTGTCCAATAGCTTTAACACCGCGTGATTTCACATGAGGCCTCGAAAGAGCCCACCTTCATACCATCTCTGAAGTGACCTTGGATGTTGGCAACACGGTAAACAGTGCCAATTAATGTTGCAGCGGGCAGTGAAAGTAGCCTTTGAAATGCAAGAGGGATGAAGCAGCAGGGATTAACCTCTGGCACTGTCTGGCCAGCTAAATTGGGATGATCTAGTGAGATTAAACATGGATAGCTTGAAGGGAACTGGAAGGGGACTGCTGGAGAGAGTGTGAATGGTCGTAAAAAAAAAAAAAAAAAAAAGAGGAGGGTGCTATCAGAGCTATGACAAATTCTGTGTGCACACTGTACCACCAAACACAAACCAAAGAAGTGTGTTAAACCGCAGAGTGGTTGCAGACAAAGGAGCAGTGTGTCAGGACCTGGTGAGCAGGGAAGCAAAGTGAGAGGTGTCTTTGGCATTCCTCATGCTGTTGCTAAACTAAACAAGCAACTGTTTCTGGATAAATCAAGCAGAAACAAAAAGCAAATTACTCGAGAAGAAGGGGAAATATGTTTTGAATGGAGATACGAGCTGCAAGGACAATGGACAAAAAGGAATGTTCTAAAATCAATCGACACCACAGGCACTGTTCTTGTACCTCAGCCAATCTAAACTTGTCAACAGCTGAAGCATCATAAATATCCTTGGAACCACATAAAGCTCATAAAAACAACTATGAACCCGGCCAACACTGGGTTTTATATAGAACTTTTTGTACCGATACACAGATTGTATATAAAAAAAAAACGGAAAAATGGAAGCAAAGAGCTATTTACCTTTGACAAATTTGCGAGCTTAGTGTTATAAAATGGGTCTGACATCACACGTGGAATCGCCTACTGTGTGAGAGAAGGAAGAGGGGCCAGCGCTTGGCTTTTGTCAGGCTAATGTACGCACATGGAAAAGCTATAAAGCGGTGCACAGTTGAGGTAAAAATGACAGGCTTCACTTGTGCTCTTAGCTCCAGGAGCCACAGATCACACTGACTTCTCCTTTTCCAGAGTGGAAAGAAATGAAGTCACAGATTATAGCCCTCTCTCCCCTCACCCTCCTTACCCTCCAAAAATAAGTAGCAGCACCCAAAAAGATTGCCAAGTCCCTCTCATTCTCATTCTCTGTCTCTCTGTGTATAACAAGCTGTAAGGTCTGCTGGCAGTGGGGGGGTGGGGAGGTGTTATATGCTGACCAACCTAACTGCGCCCCCTACAGCTTCTTCGCTTTGGACAGGAGCCCAGTGGGACCTCCGATCCATGGGGGGTGGAGGGGGTTGCAAACGGGAGCAGAATGAAAGCTGGATGGTAATGATAATCTGACAGACTCTGCATGTCAAACATTACTAACAGTATCAACCGTGGCTAATTGCACACTATGACTGATGCACATGCTGCACTCCGATATTTCACATCTATCCTAGACTTTGGGGTTTGGAGTTTGCCTTCCTGTGCACCATGTTTCTTTGCCATTTTGACATCAAAGTAATAGAAATCAGCTTTCAGTGGTATACTCTGCAAACAGCGGGAGAGCACAAAAAAAACGCTTTGTTTCATAAACAAGTTCCAGCGGTGAGATCTGGACAGAGAATTTGAAACAGCCCTCGTCTCTCTTGTGCTTTCCCCCTGCGTGAGCCGTCTTCCAGTTCAAAAAGCAGCAGTCAGGGAAACAGAATCAGCATGCAAGAAATGTATCACACCGTTTGAGAGTCAGACTGGCTTTACTATTGCAGGACAAGATTGGATGCACTCCTCCTTTAGCCCTCTATTCCTCATCATTGGGTAAAACTGAAGGATAAACAAATGCAGTAAAATGAACATTTGATGTTCATTTTAGACCTCTGGTCAAAGCTACTGTGCACAACTGTGACCACACCTCTTCATGACATAAACTTCCATCTGACCAATGCAGAATCGTTTTTTTCATCCCACCCTTCCTGAGAATTATGTGCATTATAACTCGTGCAGCTTGCTACTTACCTTTTTTTGAGCTACGCCAGAAGCGATCTCCAAGAGGGTCTCCCACGTCAATGCTGCTTTGATCTGACATGTTATCCAGAGGCTTGTGCACCTCCAACAATGAACAACACCGCTCACCACTTTGACCGACCACACCGCTGCTCCTTCTTTGCGCCCATGTGAAACAGCGGATCCACATGGCATGCAAGATGGGGCAAAAACAGAAAAGAATGGGAGAGGAGGGGTACATACAGGGTTGGGGGGTGATGTGGAAAAAACGAACAAGGGATTCTTTTCATCTCTTTCCCATAAATGCAAAGCACCATCGACTCCATAAATCTGAGGCCTTGCCACACTTAGACACATCCTCTGTGCTTCCCTGGCTACCCAGCCCAATATCCCATATTTCTGAAGGCACCCACACTTTGTTCCAGCATGACAAACTGGGAGTTACACACTGAACGCCTTGTTCAAGAAGCTTCACAAATTACAGCACCCGGTGATTAAGAGGAACACTGGACATTGCAAAAGAGAGAGGACGAGAGAGAAAGAGACAAAGACACAGAAAACAGACCCAGGGCAGCCTAACGAGGAGTTAGTCGGCAAACAGCACCAGCAAGGCATCCAAAGTTGCTCAACAACAGCTCTGGCATTGTGTCTTGCATACTTATTCTGTGGCTTTATGAGGAGCAATTAAGCCCTCTCTGAGCTGTTAAAAAGAAACAGCGAGTTAATCTTAGAGTTGGAGACAGATATTAGAGAATCAGAGAAGAAAGAACTAAACAATTCTTCCATTTAGCAGATGCTGCCAGTGCAAAATCTCTCTCATAATGGACAAATAACCAGGTGCTCTACAGTGGCTATTTTTCTGGGAGTCAGTAAAAGCTAGCACTGCTTACTTTTGCCCCTTGACTTTATGTGAACTTCACCTTCTATGATGAAGATGAAAAGTTGAGACTGCAGAACAGGCCCCCATGGCAGCGCCTTGCTGTAACTCATCTGCGTGGCACTGAAACTGTCAAAATTTACATCCCTGCAGGGGCGCAGCCATTGTTTCAGGCGTGAAGGGGATGGAATGTTCAGGAATAAGACTTTTCCCCCATAAAAATAAATCAACACGTTTGTGTCACTGTTATTATGTGTGTATATTAACCCTTTGAAACCCAGGAGAATTCACTTTATTTATTTTTATTTTTCTGTCCTTGGGGGTAATTTCTCAATAAGTGAATGAATGGCTAAATAAATAAATAAATAAATAGTGTTTTCATGCAAGCATTAATGGTAAATCTACTGTGTATGTCCACTTTATTCTGTGTACAGATTGTTATGGTTAGTCCAGTCACTCAATAGTTAATAGTTAATGTCCCATCCCTATTGCATATTTTTCTTTCTGTTTGTTTATTTAATGCTTGTGAAAGGCGTCAGATGCGTTTGAAACCGTCTTTACCCCTTTGAAACCTGAGCAAATGCACTTGATTTCTCTCGCAACAAGCAAATCAGCAAGAAGTAAGAGCAATAGTTATATAAATAGTGTATTTATATATTTCTGAGAGAAATTTGCTCAGGTTTCAAAGGGTTAAAGAGGGTTTTAAACGCATCTGATGCCTTTCACAAGCATTAAAAAAAACATACAGAAAGAAAAATATGCAATAGAGATGGGACATTAACTATTAACTATTGAGTGACTGGACTAACCATAACAATCTGTCCACAGAATAAAGTGGACAGATTCCAGATACGAGGGGGACACTCCTGTGTCCTGCTCCAGTCTGTTCTTTAATCCCTAAAGTCTAAAGGAGACCAACTTGTACACCATCAGGATAACCAGGCAAGATGAACAATGCCTTATTCTCTTTAGGCACCACTGGCTTTCGATACTGGTAAAATGAAAGCAGAACTTGACAAAATGGAGCTAGCGTAGGGATAGTACAGAGGGCATGAAATGGCTGTTGAGCACACCAGGTCTGGGAGCGCCTGCCAAAAAGGGACCAGCCCATTTGCGCCACCCAGAGACACAGACCAGTGCTGTGAGATGGCAGCACTCACTCACTCCTTCTTTGCACCGTGTTCACATGATTCAAGAGGGAAAACGGTAAGAGAGGAAATGTCTGGATGAGGATAAAGACAGGAAAGGACAAGTGTTTCACTGCAAAACGTGTTCAGCATTAGCACAAAGACATATTGTTAAACCACAATTTCTACATAAAAAAGCCCACTTGAATGTTTTCACAATGAGTCAGTAACTACAAAACCACACATGGGCGTGGTCATGCTGGGTTGCCGTGGCAATGCAACTCACAGGTTGGGCAAATACCACGTGCTGTCCACAGCTGAGGTCACAGGGAATGTGGGCTAGCTGCTGCCATGGGCAACCAGCCCTCAAACAACAAAACTTGACACAGGATCCCGGCTCTGGCCTTCCTGACTGGCTGAGGTAGTGTTGAGATTTGCATTGTAACCTGAAGAGGCTTATTTTTAGACAGGCATCCTTATCATCAGCGCTGAAGTACACACACAAACACAATACAGGTGTCTCTTCACACACGCACACACAAATGCCCAGACACACAGCATAAGGTGATTTATTATCTGCATTCCCGTAAAACCCCCCTCCATCTGGAGAGAATGAATCAGTTGCATTCTTTCCTTAGAGCAGAACATGGGGAGAGGAGAAAATAAATGGCTGAAAAGGCAGCTTCTTTCATGAAAGAAAGACTCACTTTCAGCAAAATCATTTAGTTTGTAGCTGATGAAAGAATAGGCCTATTCTCCCACAGATCTGGCTCCAGTTACAGTGGTGACTCACTATCATTGTTATCCCTCTGCCAGGTTTATCAACAGATTTTCACTGAGCTGAACCACCCACAAGAGGGCTCTTGTTGCTCCATTATTTACAAAAGAATTATTTTGTGCTGCCTGCCCTTTGGCAGGACTGAATTATATATGTTCATGCTGACAAAGTCCAAGTGAAATGAATTGAATTGACAGAAATTCCTGATAGTTACCAAGTGCTATCTTAAATCTGAGCATGTTTGAATTTGTAAAATGTGACAGATGAAACACTTGGCAAGAATCCGCCCTGTCATCTGATGAGAGAAAGCGGGCAAGTTCCTGAAATCCTGTCATTCCAGTGCTGAGAGGCGGGGACAGAGCACCGCCCCGGCAGCAGTAACACACAGGTATGAAGTAAAGCAGACCCACAGCCCCAGGCGGCCTCTGCACAGTGTCTGGAGACAGTGAGACCAGCTCAGAGGGTAGCAAACTTTTTCACATTCTGGATCCCAATTTGACTTTCAATAAGCCTGGACCCAAATTTGAAATGATTTAGCCCAACAGGGTGCATTATATCAAGAATGTGTCAAGTATTAAATGCTTGTGAACACTGCCTCAGGCAGCTTTCAGACACCTTTCACAAGCATTTAAAAACAAGAAATACAATGTCCACCCCCTCCCCCAAAATTGTAAACAAGGTATGAATTGCATTCCAATTCATACCATCAATTTTGGGTGTTCAAAAAGACAACACAGGCAGGGCCGCCCCTGGCCAAATTGGGGCCCTAAGTGGCATTTTATTTGGAGGCGCCCCCGCTGAATCAAAAATTACCAGATTTTTACCTGCTGATCACACAATCCCAGATGTATAATAGGAATAAAATGATGGCATCCATTAAACTTGACAAGCTTTATTAGTAAGAACAAAGTACTGCAAGCAGAATAAGCAGTACTGTATGAGTCAACTAAAAAAATAACTTCAAACAAGAATAAATAAATAAATCTGAGACAAACAGTCATCAATTAAAAAAAATAATTTTAGCAAAAGATGTTTTCCTAAAAAAAAAAAAGTAACTTCAACCTGACAAATATCTGAAAGCAGGTCAGTGAGCTAAACCAGTATGTGTGTTATGAATTAAATAAATTCAATTCAAATAGCCTTAAATTGATCTTCTTTATTGATGCATAGATTGATAAGCTACAAACTTAAGCTAATATACGACCACCGTGGGCGTAGTAGGGAGGGGCGGCCCTGGACACAGGACTCAGTGTTTTTGTTTTTTTATTTTATCTCACAGTTTTCACTCCATGGAGTCAACAGTAAACATTCAACTTCTACTACGACGACTCATCGCTTCATTTGGTGTTTAGTTTGCAGTTGTTACACCCCTACGAGAACACTATAATGAAAGTGAAAGTATGCCTTGACTGATCAGAAAGACTCAGACTGGCAAACAGTGAAAGAGCTCTGTTTCCCCTGCACAGAAATGCCTAAGTACCGGGTGTGCGTGTATGGGATGAGAGGAGAGAAGGTGACCATTGATCTCTGCGACACTGAAGAGCAGATGCAGAACATGACAGTGCTGCAGCTGAAGGAGAAGGTAGCAGAAAAGCTTCCCGAGTTTGCAGGTAAAAACACTGGTGGGAAAGCATTGTGATATGTTACAGATTAAAAAGAGTTATTCATTACAATGGTATTGGAACAATCTGTAGGCCTAATGAAAAAAGTTCTGCATTTTACATATAAGAATATGTTGGGAGTTCATTAGAACGTTACAGACACAGGAAACAGCCTTATTCTTGCCCTGCTGTAACTGTTGTTGTCATAGTTGCCCATGTACAGTAGGCTATGTTACAAAGTCCAAGTAATACACTTTAGCTGCTAAAATATACCCAGTAAACTGCTCTCTCTCTCTCTCTCTCTCTCTCTCTCTCTCTCTCTCTCTCTCTCTCTCTCTCTCTCTCTCTCTCTCTCTCTCTCTCTCTGTAGTGGAAAGAATTGAGACTCTGAGGCTAATCTTCACGGACAAGGAGCTGAATGAAGATTCAAAGCTGCTATCCTCATATGGAATCCAACACATGTCTGTGATTCACGCAGTGATCAGAATACCTGGGGGGGGGCGGTTGCCCCCGTTGCCGTGATCCCTGTGCTTGCTTCATTAAACCTTCCTGAGCACAGTGCCCTTTGTGTGTGTCTTCCTTTACTCATCAGCACAGGCTTAATGTTTTGATACAGGTTATATAGTCAAACATATTCATATAGGTCAAATATTTTGTTGTACCTTAATTTCTACTAATGTCCAAGGAGATAACATGGAAACAATCAGAATCAAAATCGACTTTTCCCGTGTCTCTACAAACTTCGGTTCCTGAGATATGGGTTCTGGTTCTGGTCGGTGAGTCAGTTCCAACTACTTCCCATGGTCCAATCCATTTGGGGGCGTGTCCAAATGATGCCAAATCAACTCCAAAAACCCTCAGAATCCAACTTTGGGATCACTGACCCAAAGGAACCACAACAAACGTGAACCACTCTCCAATTATGGTAGTAGGATATTTTTTTGCTAATTTTCAAATTTGTTTGTTTATTTGTTTTTTGTTTGTGGCTATTTTTGGACCACTTGGAAAGCTCCTCAAGGACCCCTGAGGGTCCCCAAACCTCACTTTGAAAACCACTGCTCTATCCTCAATATTAGGAAAAATTTTACCTGAAAATCTCAAGACACAATGATGCATTTGCAGAAATAATAATTACCAGGTGATGAACGAACACACTGCCAGCTGGAGAGCTACTATCCAGTGTTCTTTCATACGAGTTTAAGACTTTGTTGTGTAACACTTTGCTGCACTCTGTGAACCTGAATGCACCAAAGAGGTAGAGAGTGATCTGGCTGTCTGGAATCACATCTCCACAGAGGAGTGTAATTACTGGAATATAAAAACTCCATAAAATGTACCCAACATGTCCTTACATGCAATAGTACCCCTATGTGAGGAGAAAAAGAAAAGTAACAACCAAACACGAGTGTGGTTACACACCAAAGGAACGAACATTCACTCTGACTTTCACTCTGCAACACCAGTCTGAGATAATTGTGCAAAACTTCACCCTGATCATGGAGGGAGATATGAGATTTGACTTCTTTCACACTCTGCAGTGATCCCTTTTATTATTTTAAGATAAGGCCCAACTGATTCTTGCTTTTTCATACACCCGTGTATTTAAGTTTGGCCAGAGTCCAAGAGATAGGGAAAGAGATAATTCACCACACCCAGAGCAACACTGCAGCTGGTGTCAGAATATAAAGTGATTTCAGTTCAGACTTTCACACACAGAGTGGTGCCCAAGATTTTGGGCAGAGACACAAAGCTGACAATTTGTTTTGAAGTCACTGTCAGGGTTCTTTTCAGCCCCCCAATGCCCAAAATGGAGGAACTAATTTACAGCAGAAAATTGTTCCAGTCTGTTTTGGTCTGTTGTTTTGTACTTTTATCAGCTCATTTGCTAATTGTCTTTCTTCCCTTCTCTTGTTCACAGTTATTGCATTTAAATACAGACAAAAGGCTTTCAGATGCATTTAACTCTTTGAAACCTGAACAAATTCATTTGATTTAAATCTTTAAAAATACCAAGAAATTATAGAAAATCTCAGGCAATATATATTTCAGTTACATTATAAGACAATTGCTCTAAAATACCACAAATAAAGTCAACTTTATTCAGAGAATGAACTGAAAGCCAACTGTCTGGCTCTTGGGTTATGACAGCAAGAATCACAGCCACAGCCACAGTTCAGTGTCAGCGCTGCTGCAGGATGACATTTTGCTTTCCTCTCTGGCTCAGCATGGCTGGGCTGGGCCGTGCCCCATCCTGTTTTCCTCTGTGACACCTAGAGCAAAAACTCTGCCTTAAAGAAAGAACACAAGTCCAAACAATGGGCTGGCCCCCTTCCACCCTGATGTAATAAAAACCAGCAAGCCTGAGCCGTTCCAGCACTGAACAATACCGAAGACTCATTTACTGCACATGGCTGCCTGAAAACGCCTGAAAGGACTGTTCTATGGAAACCCACAGGACTTACGCCATCAGAAACAGCGTGTTAACGGTTTGTCCTTGAGAATGTGTGGCCCCACAGGGGACAAAACAGCACAGTATGCCACTCGCTAACAGCCTATCGGGTTACTCCCTTGACAGCACTGAGGTTTGCTTTACGTCTTTGCAGCTCCCCTGAGCCTTATGGTATGCTTTCTGAGACACGACCAGACTATGAGCTAATGAACAAATTATTATAATGAATCAACCAATTACTGTATGGCTACAAGATGTGGATTCACTCAGTTTGCCCTGAGATACAGCATCACAAACAGAACATTATGTAGATGCTAAACTCGATATTCTGGTGTATCTGCAGTTTAGCAGTGACTGATGTTTGCGTGATAGTCACAGAGTGAATTGAGACATAATATATCAAATGATAAGAATAGCAGCACGGCCTTTGAGAAGAGAAATGCAAACCAGTTGGATAAGGTTTCAAAACTACCTTTCCTTTCTGTAAAGGTGAAAGAGCACTCGTGTGGGGTGTGACTGGCATGATTACCCACCCCCAGGAGATGAAATGTGAGCCATTGTGCACTGCAGCCAACCAAAAGCTAAGGCTTGCAATATAATATCAAGGTCCTGTTAGACAATCGTGCACTGGGTGCCAAGATACAGCAGACATAATACGTATCCATAGAAGTTTTGTAATAAAGATAAGTGGAAAATATGTGTTTGCTGTTTTAATCTTGGCAGACCACACACATTCTTGGCATTTTTACTTTAAGAATTAAGTTCCAAATTGCTGAACAGCCATTGTTTTCCACCAACCCGCCCTCCTGACACACCTACAATCCAGTGTTTCTGTTTGAACTGCCCGTTTTCACTCCACAAAATGACAAAATGGATATTTTTGATATACACGGACAGGGGTCACACTTTCCATGGGGAATACAGATCATTGTTACTGCAGTTAAAGCAACATGGTCAAGTGACCTTCTCAGTTTCTAGAGCGATCCATACACACCCAGGTGTTACAGCCATGCCGCTGGTCAATCATACTGAGGAGCAAAGAAATTCCACAGAAACTTCAAAGGAGAACGAGGGGCAAGTCAAGACCCGACCCTTCAGACTCTCAAGACAAGTCAAGAGGGAAAAAATCCGGTGGGGAATGAGAATGGACTGTGCAAGTGTGTGTGTGTGGTTTTGAGAAAGTGTGCCTTATCATGTCTTTTTTTTTTAGTATGTCACTGTATGTGTATAAGCTTTTGTTTCTTTTTTTTTTTATGCACAATCCAGCTACCACTTCAATAAGAATTTAGGAACTATCTATGAGGCTCTGGCAAAGCATGGCTATGAAGAACAGTATCACCACTGAGTGAGCCAAGACACAACACGTTACAATCTTCCCATCAATCATCTCCTATATCTGTGCTCTTGCAGGTAATTGTTGTCTTTTATTTTTCATGATGCTGCTGGTGAAGTCATTTAATTGGAGTACTTATTGGCTCAGATGACATCAGGTGATCCCAGCCATCTTCTTACAACTATGAAACAGTGGAAGAGGCACTCACCTGAAAAACAAAAGACAGAGAAACTAGGTATTAGTACAATCAGTGATGTAGATGCACACAAATATCAGGCAAAGCAATCACGGATATATATAAAAATCAATTATATTTTCAGGAACCATTCATGTTTTTACTTTGCCTTATAGGTTTTGTAGTGCTTAACATGGTGGGATTATAAATTCAAGTCAAAGCAATTCAGATGGGCCACATACTCTAAATAAAAAGGAAGGCAAACTGTGTAGATAGCTTCACTTCCCACTAAATCCATTGAGTGTAAGAGATGTTTCAGCAACACTGTGTTCAGCAGAGTTGAAAAGAGAGCAAAGAGAAGAAAGTGTTCAATGTGTGTTGCATTAGCAGAGCATGGCAAATATGAATATGGCCTCTGACACTTATAAAGACTTCAGTCAAATGTAAGCTTTCCTCCATCTGCTGGAACGCTCGGCTTTGTAATCGCTGACAGATGATTAGCTGGACTCGAAATTCATTGTCATGCTTCAACTGTGAGGCGAGTTTATCTCCTCCAAGTTTATGACAGATTTCTGCACAAAAGAAAGAGAGGATTGTGAATTTGGCGTAATTTTGCAAATCTTGTTGAATGGAGGATTAAGCGAGGCAAATCGCTGAATGTGCATGACACACCCTTGGCTTCACTGAAACCTCAAGAGGGAAACCCAAGTTGACTGGCTAATATCACCATCTGCTGGACAAAAAGACCAAGGGCAAGGCTAGGCACAGCAGTAGAATGACTCTACTGAATGTTTCACAGCAGCTGCATCACTTCACTAAAGCCTGTGCCATGGCGACTTCCCTGCATCTAATATCATTTACCACCTAAAATTCCAAACTAATTCTGGATAACTTTATGTTGTGGACAAACAGGAGAAATGAATGACAAGACTGTCACTAACTCATAGTCAGTGTGATACATGAGTCATCAACTCTAATGTGATTTTCTAAAAGACCATTTCTGGCAAAACTTGATAAATCTTCAGGTTGCATTATAAAGATGAAATTTGTAAGGCTAACTTAGGTCACTCAGAGCATGAAAAAGCAAACACCCCATGGGCAATGATTGTATTTATGTAATTAACCCTTAAAAAAAACCTGAGCAAATTCACTTGATTTCTTCTGGAAACATTAAATATTTTAAATTAAATTACAAGAAAATGCATTACCCAAAATTTTGACAAAAAAAGAAAGAAAGATAATTACTCCAAAAGAAAAATTAAAAAAAAAATGCTAAAATGAAAATGAAAATTAACCAAAATGACCAGAAAATAAATAAATACATATTTCTAGAAAATGACCAAAAAGCATTTCAAACTAAAAGTCTACCCATGGGTTCCTGGTTTTATGTCACAAAGTATATTACAAAACACATTTTGCTTTTTGAGCCACAGACCCACTTGTGCTGTGGTGTTTGATGTAGGAATATCTTAATTGCAGCTAAAAATTACATATTGATTCCTTACTAGCATATCTTCAGTATACCACAGTGACCAAATAATCTGAAAGGTGAGACAGTAAACAGCCTCTGCTTTTTAGCTTCACACGGTAACAACTGGATCACTGAGGGCCTAAAAATGTTCCAGACCTTTTCAGTGCCACAGCCTTTTTTTACATGAGAGGGTCGCACTTTACAGCTGCCCCAATACTGGGGGTCAGTCCACTCTGATCCCTCCATTTGCCACCCACCAAGCTCCTCTGCTTTACACACACACTACAGAAGCACGAACACAGCTTCCTGTAGATGAGTTACAGTGTATAGGGCTCACCAGCCCTGCTACTGTTTCTTTTGCATAACTAACACTGTGTTAAATCATCACCTTATGACATCAGAATATATGCCGCGCTAAAACGGGACCTCTCTAACATTTCGAATGGTCTTCAGCAGCTGAATGCCATGAATGTTTATGGCAAGGGCAAGAATGACCGCTTCACTGGGCAGGTTTTATTTAGATTATGGTTTGTGCTGGACAGGCAGTCACTCAACTTCTGAGCCTCATTTTAAATGGTTACCTCTTGTTTAGGGTTAGACTGCCTTAATAACAAGAACCCAACAGAATCTGACTGAGGGCAGATCATTTATGTAAAAATACCCCTATTTATCAGCCTGGATCACAGAGTGGGTCTGCAACAGAGAGGACAGTCCTGTCCTACTTGACTGAGACACTGTATATTCACTCTGGATGCTTACTAGCATATAATCTGGACTCAAAATAATAGTTGAACTTTGCCACCTGCACCCCGATGAACACCAAGAAGAATACATTTAATTTCCTGACATCACAACATTTACTCTGCTAAAATCAAAATATCTCTCTACCACTTGGGGCCGCCAATGTGCAGAGTTTCCTAGTCCAGCTATATGACACATTTAAAAACAAGCAAAATCTGTGGAGGTGACAAAAAATTGTCTCTTATGTAACATTTTAAACTTGTCAACTATCAGACTATCAAATAAATATCGAATGCAACGCAACAGGATATGGGAGGATCTGGAACATCTGGGACTGGAACATCTCATGGTCACAACACTTCCTGGATGTACAGTCTGTTGGTGCAAATCAAAAAAGGAAAAAAAGGTGCAGATGGTAATAAGTAGCACAATGATTTCTGGGCTTAGCCAGCACCATAAAAATGTTTACTAGTGTTTTTTTCTGGTCATTGATTTTTCTTAATTGAGCTCTATCAAATGTCAATATCAAGGTCAGTGTCAGCTACAGCACAGCAGGCCTTCAACTTCAAGGTCACCAATAGTGGCCTAGCCTCTCTAAGTGGATCCTTTCATAGATCTCAAAGGGATAGTTCATGAAGTTGAAAAATATATATATATTATTTAAATTCCCCCCCTAGTTGTTCAGTAGCACAGTAGTGGTGCTGTCTTCCTCTCATTGTTACTGAGTGCTGGATACTGGCTGGATGCTCCAAATGCTAACTGTTAGCCTCCTGCCGTTGAGCTGGATTTCCCCCCAGCTAACACTCTTCAAAATAACCTGTTTAACAATCCCTTTAACAGCCACTTGGATTCCAGTGCACCAGACCATCTTACTGCCCATGAGGGGGTGGTCTTCACGTCTGCCTCTGCTAAACAACAAACAACACTTCCAAGCTCTCGTATCCACATGTCAGCGCGGGCCAAGACTTGCATCCTTAGGTTTTTTTTCTGGCCGTCTGTGGTGCTGGGAACAGCAATCACTGCCAGAAAGACAAACCTCAGGCAGCCAAACAGCCAGACGGACACATACAGTAGAGTTCTTTTTGCTCTGTGGGGGGTCTTTGAATCGTGCCCCGGCTTGATGGAGGCACAGTGGGAACTTTTCCCGCAGTAATCCTAGGGAGTGCGACAGTAAAAGCCTTTCAGCAGAGAGAGAAATGCCTTTCTGTGGCCTCTGGACTGGGAGTCAGCGCAGCGGGCTCACACTCAGCAGAGCACAGTGAGGGGAATACGCTGTACCGGCTGTCGAAACAGGGACGGAGACTGTGGCAAATTAGTGAGCCTCTAGTGTAGACAGGAGAAGAGAATAAATCTCTGCAGGACTACATGACCACAGTCAACATCCAGTCACCAAAAATTTATGGCATTTTTTTATGCAGCACTTTCAGAACAGAGGCCAATTCTGTTTTTTCCTCTGTCAGTGATGTCAAAAGGCTAAGAGTAGTGGATTTTTGCATATGAGCTAGGGTGACAAGCATCAGGGTAAAAACATTTAAAGTTATAATCACAGGATTGCTGGGTAATTTTACATTCAAAAAGTAATTAATAAGTGCACAAAAAGTGATTATTGGGATTGAGATTTTTTTCTGGAATCTGGATATTTGTCAATCAAACAGTTTTCAGAGGGATTGTGCAGTTTGAGTTTCTACTGGTGTCTCTTGCCTTTGTCCGTTCAGCCATGGTGGTTATTTATTCTGCACTGACCACACACTGGGTGTTCACAATTGGAAACACTAAAAATTTCATAAACTGGACACAGGTTGAATCACTACTGTGTTACATCAATTAGTATGAGCAAAACATTTATTTAAATGAAAATGTTGCAGTCTGTGATTTTATTTTGAAAAGCATGAACTAAAAAAAAAAAAAAAAAACTCTGCAAGACATGGGAAAAACAAGAATTTAAGTGTTCTTGTTGAAGCAAGCAGACCTGTTACACACACTGTTTGGGAAACACCTCTGAAAACACTAAACCCCATGTCCCAAATACTGTTGTACACACAATTATCCTCATCATGTGAGCATGCCGTCTTGTATTCCATGAGAGCCCAGACAAGAAAACACTATGAAATATAAACACCTGGTCCAGCGAGAAACAGAGAAGCAAGACCATTATTAATGCAGTTTTTGTTTCCATTCAGCCACTGAGTCATGCTACGCTCAACGCTGTTCCATGTTTGAGTTCAGTTCAGTGCAATTAGGATATTATGCATATAATAGCATGTTATTAGCAATTATCATTAACATAATATGATGTTTTTCAAACTTTTTCATGCCAGGGGCCTCTTTTATTTTTCTCCATGTGGAAGGATTTTAACATGGACCTCTACAACGGTCAACGCTGAACATGGGGGGTTAAAAGTGATGAGAACACAGCCCACAGTCTAATTAATCCTTCTCTGATTGGGATTGTTTCAAGGGAATTGAAGTAGAGTGAAATTAAACTAGCGCTCAATTTGCTCAGGAGCCCTTGGGACTCCACGTTGTGAACCACTTTGTTACATCATAGATCGCCCATAATGTCTCTGTGCATCTTGGTGGATCAGCACTCACACACACACACACACACACACACACACACACACACACACACACACACAAAACATCACTTAGACAAACGCATAAATTCACAAACTCAGTTGTTATTATACTGTTATTATGTTATTATATTGTAAACATGTCTGTATAATGTAACAACATGTCACAATATTATGGCCCTATAAATTAGGAAAATGCCTTAAAATATGTTAAGGTAACACACTGCCCAGCAAATACTACTTGCAATGTGCAGCACTTGGCATATTTTTACATGACAACGTAATGATGATCTTGAATAATAATGACATGACTCATGATTACGTTCTTCCTGATTTTAAAAGTTATTCTTATGTTCCTTTAGGACATATACAA
This sequence comes from Myripristis murdjan, assembly GCF_902150065.1. Classification (NCBI taxonomy): domain Eukaryota; kingdom Metazoa; phylum Chordata; class Actinopteri; order Holocentriformes; family Holocentridae; genus Myripristis; species Myripristis murdjan. Next base: position 4,399,187 of record NC_043995.1, on the reverse strand, counting down.
GCTTAGTTATTATTTTCTGCATGCGTGTCTCAAATAATGTGCAATGCATAGACATTAAAAGTGAGGCTGCTTCTCAAGTATGTATTTCTCAAGGTTAAGAGGCCCCCAGTCAGACAGATGGGCAACTATAGATTCAAACAGACACCTGTTACGTGTTAGCAGCTCTGTTATAGTCTGACCCATGCACAGTCCCACCCACAACCCAGAAAGTCTCTCTCTCTCTCTCTCTCTCTCTCTCTCTCTCTCTCTCTCTCTCCCTCTCTCTCTCTCTCTCTGCTCTCCACCTGTATCACTTTACCTTTTGGCTTCTTCTACCTGTCTCCTTTCTCAGCTTTCAGCCTCACTTTTCCTCAGTTATGCCCGACACTCTGTCTTACCTTTGCTCGAGTAGTAGGAGTTCATGCTGAGCAGGTAAGGTAACTTCCAGAGACCTTTGGAACAGCTACAGCTTCGGCAGCGACAGCAGGAGTTTTCCTTCACAACCAACTTTGTCTACCTCTCTCTTCTTCTTTTTGATCTCACTTTGTGAAGGCGGATCTCTGCTCTTCTTTCACTATCTGTGGTCTTTTTCCTGTCTCTTTTCAAACACGTCACACTGTGCAGATCAACAGAAAGGGAGTCTCTCCCCCACCTTCACAGGTCAGAGCCGCCCTCTATAATAATACCTCTGTGTGTGTATGTGTGTGAGGGTGTGTGTAGCGCTCAAGTGTTTGAAAAAGAGCTAAAATTTCAGAGCCGCAACAAAGGCAAACAAGGATACAAAGTTGAAAGAGAAGAAAGAACATCAGTGAGAGATTAAAAATTAAATATGATGTAAGCACTCCATCTTCCCACTAATACGATAAAATTGTTTTTTTAAAAAAAAAGTTTTTTTTTTGTTTTTGTTTCAAATTGTTGTACTCATACTATGGCAAAGATGTTATTTTCATACAACTGAGGGTGATAAACACAATAAGTCGCATAGCAGTTTTCACCTTCTAGGCCATGCATAGTGATATGGTACATAGAACTGTATGTTCCCCTCTGGAACTGCAGAGGAGCAAAGAAACAGAATCAGAGGCAGACAACTTTCTGATCAAAGGCACAGAGGTGACACTTACTAGTGACTCATACAAAGGTAGGGGCTGCAGCATTTAAATGCACTGGCACAGTGCCACATAGGCTCAGTGACATGGCTTTATGCCAAGCCTTCAGAGGGCGAGATGGGAATGAGTGGAAGATAAATATAAACTGTAAAAAGAGGGCCTGTATGTCAAAGAGAGGAGTATAGTGTGTATGTTCCACCTGGCCATCTATCTAGTTTTCACAGGAGCATGTAACAGTATGTAACAACTCGTCTTGGAGCTGAATGTGTTGCAGATCCTGCATCAACAATTCAATATATCCTGCATGCGGTCTACAAGGACAGCTGCAGCCATACAGTGGTGTGGTGTAACAGGTGGACTGGCAAGGAGGTGCTTAACTAACTGAAGTCCACAATGTGAAAAGGGTTAATGATTAACACGTATTCTGAAATGCTGGCACTGCAGCACACACATTATTCCAGCTGACAGATATCAAGCTAAGAGCTCATTTGCTGTGAGTGAAGCCCAAGGAAAGGCCTCCAACTCTGAGTGACAACCATGAATTTGATCATTATAAAGACGTGATGGGAGATTTTTTTAAATGTCAGTGATGTTCCTCTCTATTCTCCTTTTGTTTAGTGGTTCAAACTATTATTTTTTTGTGGGACATTAACCCTTCGAAACCCAGGAGCCTTTAATAAAACCCTTCATTTTGAAAGGTTTTATTTTACCCTCTTAAGAAAATGAAGTCTAGTTCCTTTTATTTTTATTTATTTAACTAACTTTATCTAATTAATTTAGTTAGTTAATCTTCATGTAACATTTCACCAATTTTGGGGTACTTTTGTTACAATGCTACTTGTTTTGTTTTGTTTTGTTTAATTTTTTGAGAAATGTTACAGTCACTCTGTTGGCAATATTTGAAGAATTTCTCTGTAATTTTGAGGTACTTTACGGTATGGTATGGTATATCTGTTTATCTATCTATATATAAACTTTTGACTGATCAGCCCACTAATCTACCCCTGGATTGAGTCTCTATCTTTGGAAAAAATCAACAATGCACATCCACCAAAAAACATAAATATCACTATCACGACAAGTCTGTATAATCCCTTTGACAGCTGATATCAAAAATATGATTTCTTCTATCGAAATGCAATCTGCAGCGTAAAAAGTTAGCAATTGGCTCACCAATTCAGAAACAGGATCCAGGCACATCCATAAAGATAAATGGACAAGTGCATACATCATTCACCTCTTGACAGTAGATAAGAGGACTTGAATAATGCAGGCAGGAGAATTTGTTTTCCCTTGGCTTCTGTTGGGTCATATTTACCACCAGGGAGACACTAACTCAAACAGCAGCTGTGGAGGGATCAGCCTATCTATACTGTACGGTCTTTCCCCTGGGCCTCTCCATCACTACAAATAGCTCAACAACAGTGAAGGGAAACTACCCGTGATGCATTTCCTTGCAGGGATAACCATGTCACAGGAAAGTCCTGGATCGAGGAGTAATTGCCGTGTTGTGGACGTGGGTGTGAAACCAGCATGCACATCTGAAATCCATATGGAGAGAATCAGACAAACAATGCAGATCTGCCAAGTTGGGAATGTGCAAATGTTGTATAACACTATTTGGCAAAGGATATTCTGAATGGTTCATCCAGGGTCACTGAACAACAGCTGTAACGCCAACGGGAGGGAAGGATAGAAGACCTATTCCCTGAGTCGACAGTAACAAAAGTCACACAAACCATTGTGCTGTCTTATCTTCTAAAATAGACCACCAAGAAACCAGCTGACCACGACTATCTCATATGATTCATTGTCCTCCCACACCAAGCTTAATGTTATGTCTCTCTTTAGAGATACTCATCAATCAGATAGAAGGCCAGACTTTCTGATAGCCACTGACAGGATCTGAGGGCAGTGATTCATTCCTGTCAACCGTGTGATCTCTCTGTCTTGTAAAGCTGCATTTGGTAACATTACACAATGGTGATCCTAAATGGCAGCAAGAAATAATTATTTGAATTGTGACATCTTCAATATCTAGAAATCATATAATATCACTGAACAACACACTCCAAGGATCTAAATGTCCTTTTAGTGTAGTGGGGTGAAGTTGGTGAGGAGGTTCAACTATTGTTGGTGAGGCTTGCTTTTTCTGGAGAGAAAGTTCACTCTGCTGGTTAGTGTTCTGTTGCTCTAAAGTTTGATAATGAATGATGCATTTTGGATATAATCCAGGTTGCCCCCTCACGGAGCCACCATCAGGCCAACAGTGCCCTAAGCTTCACAGTCATTTAAACAGATACTCGAGGATCAGATCTGATGACCAACTGCAGGCCAAAAAGTCCCCAAGCCTCAAGTCGCAGTGTCTCATACTTCTTTTCTACCAAAACATTCTGGTTTTTGAACTTACCCACATTTGCACTGGCCTCACACACCAGATGGTTTGTTATGCAGAACCATCTGAGAAGTCGTCATTGAAAACTGTGTGGGAAAAGGTAGGCACTTTTAGACAATAAGTGGCCGGAGATTGAATGAACCATCTGTCCATCACAGGCTACCTTCAACAGATCAGATAGACAAACCATATGATGTAGTAGGAGAGAGACGAAGAGGAAACAACAAGCTGCAGTCTAAGGAACTTAGCGGGTAGCCCCCTATGAATTCAATGAATATTCAATGAAGAAATACACTCCAGTTCTGATGCCATAGCACCATCTAACCTAACTGTACTAACTTCTTTAGGAGCTGCCATCTTGTCACTTCTGGCTATGGTCACACATAAACCACCTGTAGCTTCCAGCAGGACACTGATTAGTCTGAGCCACTGTGATTCGGACACAAGCTCAAGGGTTCTAACAAACCCAGTCAACTCTTCAGCAATTTCAAGATACAATTTACTTTTTCTGGTATTTCCATCTTTTCACAAATTTCAGGAGACGTCCAAATTGAAAGCACTGCACGTTCTTTGATTTCTCCATCATCTCCATCTTCCCCTGTAGAATAAGACACACCCACCCTTGTTGTCATTGTGGTATGCACTTCAGGTGGCACCATGGTCACTGCTTGTTTGATTCAGGCATTCTAAAGATATCAGCAATGAACAAGGGACTATGTCAGTGGATTGGTCAGTGAGTCATTTCCCATCTGTTTTAACATCTAAAATCAAGATCTGTGTTTTGGTACTGATTATCTGCCACCAGCCACCCATGGGAAAATTAAACACTGGTTTGGTTTTCCCATGGTTGGATTCTAATTCTGGGAAGCGCACACACGCCCACCCTGTACAAGGGGAGTTCCTCATACGTTCAGGAGTCTGATGCTATTCATTCTGTCAAGTTCAAAGACCAAAGCAGCAACAGTTGGTAATCATAAATGTGTCCTCCCCAAAAACTCATCCCATGTTTCTTGCGACTCCAATTAACCTTCAAGTCTCATTCCATTCCTCTGACTTCAGATTTTCTGGAACAGTTTACATTTCTGGCAGCTTGTTATCTCTGATGGAAACAAAATCTTTTTGGCTAGAGTAACATCATGTCTTGCTTCAGAACTGTCCCCAAGTTGGATTTAATACATTTTATCCAGGCTCATACCAAAAAAGCAAACATATCCCCTCACACAAGGGAGCATGGCTGCGCAGTAGCCTTTGACAGGGCAAATGGCATATTGTACTGGTGTTTCATGTAATATCAACGGCTCCTATTAAAGCAACTTCAATATCCTGAGCCTTCAAAAAGCATCTTGCAGCGTTTCCTTCCTGTCTTTGATGCCTCTGTTTCTTCAATTATTGGAGCAGAATCTGAGAAGTGAGACGTGGCTCTGATTTAACAGCACTTAAAAGAACCACTTCCTCTACAAGTTAACAGAGAAATGCCAGCACAGTGTCAAAATACGGTCTCATTCACAGAGTGGCTGAAAGAGACTGTTTGTTGCAAAAATAAAGAGGCAATATAAGAAAAAAAGGCCTCGAGAACTTGTGGAGGTGTTGATAGCTGAGTTTAGAGGTGCTCTGTAGAACATTTTAACATCAATACGCCAACACAAAAGGTGTTTTGAGACATTTGTAAAATCACAGTTAAAAAAAAAAAACAGGGAAAAATCACTTCAAATGATGTTTATATTCTTAAAAAAAAGATGAAAAGAAAACCAATAGAAATGGAGCCAGCAGGGACAGACACCAACATCCCCTTACCTTTGACTGAAATGGCATGTGGTTTGAACCTGAAATGTTCCCTCACGCCTTAGTGTTTGTCTGATGAGCCAAGAGTTAACAGCAGGGTCTGGAGAGATGACTGGATGGAAAATAACACTGCACTGTAGAAAATGTACGAACACCATTCTCAACATTCGCATGGCAAACATGCTCCCACGTGCACCCAGAAGCACAGACACTGAGCACATCTGTCTGTCTCTCTCACACAACACAAATAAGGATTACCTTGAATCTGACATGTAATAGACAATTTGGATTTTAAATTGAGGCATAATAGAATATACTGTATACAAATATTGTGTTCCATCAAATGAACAGGAATATAAAAAGACAATGTGATGTGTGCGGTAAAGAACTAGGGACTTTTGTGTTTATGTTCTTACAGTGCAAACGTTCAACGGACTTTTTTTGCAAAATTGAAATATATGATAATCAGGAATTGGATACATGAATATGTGCAAAATATTTTTTGTTTCATTTACATGATGTAATGTAAAACTTCAAGTCATGCAAGATATTGGCCTATTTGGGCTAGAAGAAATATGTCACATTTTGAGTGGTAAAGGATTTCTGTGTGGAATATTTATGAATCAGTGTTTTAAAAGGATGCATATTTATTTAGCCATTGGATTTTTATGATTTTTTTCATACATAGGTGTAATTTAAATTGTGTATTAAGGAGCAAGTTTATGTTTAATCTTTAAATATTTGTATTATATTCATTGCTGACTTTCAGTGAATTTAAATCTGTGTCTAATGAATTGGTTGATTTGTTTTGTTTAATCTACATGGTGATTTTTCTCATGATTTTTCTTTTCAAAAATATGTATTTTCTGTTATGCTTCATCTTTGTTTGGATGTTTATTTTTTTGTGAATAGCCCAAATGTAAATTTGATGTAAATTTCGGTGTATCTAAAATGACATGTAAATTTGACATTTTAGATAATAAAAGACAACACACACACACACACACACACACACACACACACACACACACACACACCATACCACCATAAAAGGCCACAGTGCAAGGTGAACACACCCAGTGGAGGTGCTATCTCTCACAGTTTTCAAATGAGTATCCATGCATCATTATCCCATACTGTGGCGCCTCCCCATGTCTGGCAGCAACAGGAGCTCTGGAGCTATCTCATGCTCAAATGCAAACAGTGTGCTCTGTAATCAGCAAACTGGTGATAATGTGAGCGGCCAGTTTGTCATTGGCACTGCTCTTCATTCACATGAATGCACCGTGACGGCAGGCCAGAGGGACACATCAAAGAGAGCTGACTCAGAGCTATATACGCTGGTCAAGCAACATGTGTTTATGAGAATATGCTGCTTCAAACACCTTGTGCACTGCATTCCATTTGGGCTAAACATGAGCATAATAAAGGAGGCAGGGAAACAAAAGGTTATGGAGCGACATGTTTGTGCCACAGATCCTAAAAACACAGAAACTAGGTCATGATTCTGAAAGAGCCGCAGTCCAGAGAGCACTGAGCCATTTCAAGTAACCCTGCTTGTCATGCAAGGACTGCCACTGGCCAGACTGGGGCAAATCCCACTCCAAACATCACACACAATTAAACCGAAAACAGAAAGAGCTGCATTAAGTCACAAGTAACCTCCCTGTGTGAGTGTTTACTGCCATTCACTCATCAGATACTCTGGGATTCTACTTTCTACTACTACTCTCCTGCTCAGCCCAACCCATGTGGCTGACCTACACTTGGTTTACCTGCAGAACATAAATGGAGCAGAACAGACATTCCTCTGTTTGCTGTAGTCATTTGGCTGATACAGGATAAAATGTCGATTACACCTGTTTGCTATGATAACAAGTCTGTAGGGGTGTACAGTGTGCGGGAAAATATGTTGTACTGTGGCTATGGCCTGAAAACAAAACTTAATAAGGAACTGTTTGCATTTGAATCTGTCTTACACAAGGTTAGTATAACATGCAAGACTGCACTTTGCTTGCAACCGCTTGCAAGCAAACCTAGCTGGTCAGCATCATCAAACACACCTTTTGCTAAATAAAATCTCCTAAATACTACAAACTTTCATAGTTTAACCCAACTTTTAGAAAAAGACAAATGTTAGCTAACTTTAAATGGCTAATGTACCATGGCAGCAATATACATTAAAATGGTCTCCACTCCAACCACACAATTAAACCGAAACCAGAAAGAGCTGCATTAAGTCACAAGTAACCTTTTGTGGTCTATGCATCAGTCTTGACAAACAGTGTACAATGTCACCTTTGCTACTGCCTGTTCCAGTCAGGAAACTGAGGTGCAGAAAAGTGTGACAGAGGGAAACCTGGGCTGCCAAACTGTGTTCCACAGGTCGGAAACAGGGCTACAGTCGGCCAGGCCAGCGGCTGACCTGATCGAATTCCTTGGCCCGTGCCCAGAAACAGGAAAATGAAGGCAGGAAGAGAGGCAGGGGTCTGCATGTGGAGTAATTCCCTGCACAACACTCAGGCCAGGGAATTCCCTCCTGCTCTTATTAGTGTGGTATGTGTAGATGACTGAATGACTGTGTCTGTGTGGAAACCCGTTTCAGCCCTCATTAGACCCAGAACGAGGGCTTACTTGAGGCACAAAGCCTATGTCTGTTAATAAAATAAATGTTTAATCGGTGAATAGATGTAGCTAGAGGAGGTTTAGAATTTCAGAAGGCTGATTTGCAAACATTTAGGTTGGATTTCCATTTCACCACACACACTGGAATGTGTTAGTAACACATTTGCTAAGAACATTTCCTGCAAGATCAGGGAAGTTTCCTTTGGACAACAGAGGGAAAGGGAAAGCTGTAAGCATGACAGAACCTCACCCTGTCCCTCACTGCTGCATTGCAGTTCTGACCAGTTTAATGGACATGGATGCTACAGTAAATTAATTTAGATCATAACAGCACCCTGGCCGCAGAGTACTTATTACCTATCCTTAATCAGTGAGGAAATAAGTAGTTATTGATCTCTCTGCAGCTACAGTGCATGTTACTTAGCGGGGATTACTTGTAGAATAATTATTGACACTTTGATATCCCTCTTCTGCTGCTCTTTGTTGCTGACTAATACTGTATAATAAAACAGTGATTCAAGCTTTTGCATTTGCTGGGTGTCTGGTAGCTTTTTCCTGGAAAATCCCTCTTGTGCACAGGAGGTGATGTGTTTTATGTTTCCTGTTTGTTTGGAGTAAAACTAGAGCAGCCAGGGCTGAGCCTGCCCCCTCCCTAGAAACATTTGGTTGGCAATACGACGAGGATCCAGTATTTTACAACCAAAATAATGCATTAGGGCGTATTTACTTTAGGCTATATGTGTGTCTTTTAGTCCAGTAGACCTATTTATTTTCTTTTTCAAATGTGGATTTTTCAAATGTGCATTTGTCCAATCCACATTTACTAATATACATACACTATTAATTATGTTACTATTATTAATTAGTATAAAAAGTCCACCGGCAAGGAACAAAATTTTGGTATTGGAGACGTTCCAGTTTCCACTTCCATTTCTGTTGTAGTCTACTTGGTTGTTGTCTGTGGTCTGAGTGGTTTAATGCAGGTAAACGGTCTGATGGGTTCTGAGATTGCAATGTTATCAATATTTTTGTTAATGACATTTACAACACAATAATACACACCAATAATAATGAAAATAAATAAAATCTGTGAAATAAATACCTCTGGATACAACTGATCACTGCTCTATCCACGGTCATGATGGAGAACTGCATGTTTGCCTGGGAGATCAGCCTGGTGGTAACAATGAGATAATACTGGCAGAGGCATTTTGCCCTTTTCCAAATATATTTTTTGCAATTCTTTCAATGCTAATGGGTCAAGAATCAAGGAAAGTATATCCTGTTATTTCTTGGTAACTAAGTGCAAATATTTTCTTCATGTCACTAATGTGCACACAGCACATCATCATGTACATGGTTGTTATATAGTGGTTGTTTGTCTACTTGTTTATTTCTTTCTCGCCCCTGCTGCTTTCTATTTTGTATTTCATTTATGTCAGTTTGCACTGTTCACTTTTTCTATTTGCACTGAGAGTTTAAAGTTTACCAGAATCAAATTCCTTGTATGTGAACGCGTACTTGGCCAATAAAGCTGATTCCGATTCTGATTCTGATTCTGATTCTGACCCCTGTGGGTGCTTCAAGTGCCACACCTCTGGAAAGCGACAGACAACACAGAACTCAAAAGTCACACTCCCTTCCAGGCCCTCATTTGTTTGCCATAGCTCTGATATGCATTCTGGGCAAAATGGGCCATAACAATAAATATCCTTCTGATCTTAAGTCAAGTGCCAACAGAAACTCAAACTGCTTCAACAGAAAATCAAAGAAAAATACAACACAGTACTGGAAACCGAGATTGACAGGTAATCTCTGAGCAGCGCAGAAACACCACAGCAACGAACACTCAGCACCAAAGATTGATAAATTTAAAATGAAATATTTCAAATGAGGGTTTCAATGATTACTTCCTTAAAGTGTAAGGCATTGCAGTTACAAGTCGAGAAAGACAGTTTTTTTTTTTTGTTTTGTTTTGTTGGTTTTTTTGTTTTTTTATTGGTGATACTGTTAACGAGACATAGTGGAAAGGAGAAAAAATAAATAAATAAAAGACAAATCAAGCAGATAGACAAACAAACAAGCAAAAATAATGACAAACAACAGCAATGACATCATATTACAATGAAAAAGATAGTAAACATAGAGAGCAACTAAGCAATATGATTGTGGGAAAAGGGGAGGGGGGGAGTGAATGAAAGTGAGAAAAGGAGAGAGAGAGAGGAGGGGGAGAAAGGAAAAGTGAGAGTGTTAATTATTATTATAATAATAATGATAATAATAACAATAAAATAATATATAGTAATCATAATAATAGTCTTCTTTGATAGTATACTGTGGCGGCAGTAGCGGCAGAGGCAGCCACAATAACAGCAAAATGAGAAAGACAGTTTTCAAGTGTCACGTCCCAAATTACATATCCCCATGTATTATGGTGTGAAATCCATCACCTCTCTCTCTCTTGCAAGATTCATCCACAGGGAAACATAGAATCTATCAAATCCACACCCACAACAAAACAAAGTGGCTCTACCTTTCCTCCTTATACACATGCCAGCTGCATCCAGCTGCATCTGCCATACAGCCGGTGCAGGGATGCAGCAGGATGCAGTGCCTGTAATCATAATGCACACAGTAACTTTCTGTGGTTATCTCTAATAAGATAGAACAGGCCGAGGCCGAGGGGAATTTATATGGCTGCAGACCTCCCCTCAGGAAGTGCAGTCGAGACTGAAATCGATCTCAAGCTGAGACAGAGACAGAGAGGCAGGCACAGAGAGAGAGAGGCTGCTGGAGAGATCACATCAATCACAAACACATCAGGCTTCTTCCCAGCAACACATTCTCCATTTGCTCTCGTACAGGACATGACCAGGCCCGAACCACTGTGATGCAAACAGCGGTTCTCACATGGTCCAGCTGCAGTGATAACACTTGTTCTTACATATTAAGTCACAGTCCACACATACTCACAACGTACGTCATGGGGTTTTATTTTGCAAAATGAAAAGTGCAGTAATCCTCAATGCTTTCATGCACTTTTTAAACACAAAATAACCATGAAAGAACAATAAAGGCTTCAACCCCAATAAAAAACAAATGCAAAACTATATAGAGAGTAATCCAAGCCTCTAAAGCTTTGTTCTTGACAGCAGTAATACATTAATAGGTAACATTAACAACAATGGGACAATAAAGAGAAAATGTTTTTTTTTTTTTTTTTTTTTTTTTCAAAATAGATGTTTGTTTTCCACACTTTTAAGAAATAAATTGCTTTTTTATCAACATTTTTTCAGATTTGATTTATGATTCACTAGTTGCAAGCCATTCGTATAGAGTTCGGATGTCCACTGCAAATGACAATCCCTGTCACATCAGCTTTCTTGTTCCTCTGAACTGTTGTGTTCAAGTTACCATGACACTATATATATTCTACAGCGACACTATATACATACTACCATGACATTATATATATACTACCACGACATTATGTATATACTACCATGACACTATATATATATGGGCATCACACACCCAGATGCCCTCCATATAAGTCACTGAGGTCTTTGTTCAAATGTTGCACAGCAGCGAGACCCAATAAATGTTTTCCTATTAGTGTGACTGTGTGAAGACTCACACATACTGTCTACAGAGAGACGTGACGGGAGCGACATCGGCATTGTCGTAGTTACTGTGATTTATTCTGAAACCCTGGTGAACCTGTGTTCTGTGATGGATGTAACACAACAGAGATTCAACGTGCAGCCAAATCATTAAAGTCTACATTCTCAGCTTGGAATTAAACGCTTCTCTCTGACCTTTTAATGTTTTTTGAATTTAATCAGCAAAAATCCAAGGAAATTATTTCAAAGTACTGTACAATTGATTGGCAACTGATTTCTGGGAACTGCACTGCTGGAACACCAAATCAATGAGTGTTTAGTACTTAAGATGTCAAACATTTCCATTTTAAGATTTTAAGCAACCACACCCACGCACCCCCATCCGACCTCATATTTTCTAAACTTGAGCAAATTCACTTTATTTCCCAGGAAAAATGCAATTAGCTAATTAGTAAAAATGTAATGGGGCGTGAGAAAATGAGCAAAGAAATACCAAAAAAGCACAAAAAAGCAAAGCAAAAATTACAAAGAAAGAATTACAAGAAAAGATTACAATTGCAACTAATTAAATTGCAAGAAATTATATTTATAATCATTTAAATTATATACTTAAAAATATCAGTGATGGACTGACATCAGATTTCTTGTGTTTAAATCCATTTTGACTTTGAAATCTGAGCAAATTCACTTGATTTCTTTCAAAAACATAGACAAATGTGGGAAAAGGATGAGCAAATCAGCAAGAAATGACCAGTAAATTAGCAAAAACTTTTTAAATTACACCAAACATTTGTTTAAAATATATATTTTTTTAATTATTTAAAAAATTCGTAATTACCATTTTTTGGTCAAAGAATAAAAGTTGTTAAAGAGGGTGATATAAAACCTTTCCAAGCATTTCAAAGAGCTAATTGATTTGACTGATAAACATTCAGAACATCAGTCTTCCTCTCTGACCTTAGAGACTTTTTGTACTGATGTGCTCAGTCTCATAAGCATGGTTGAGTAGTCTGTAGAAAAACAGAGGTGGGTGGTGAGGGAGTCTGAGTGTTAGATCAGCATGGCGCTCATATACACAGTAAATCAACACGAGTGGTACCGCCCTCCTTTGATTCCACTCTGGCTGCCGCCCTGCCTCTCAGGGTGGGAGCCGTGTTAGTCATTACATCATCACACCACATTTGTCTTGCTCTATTTGTCTGCATGTCTTTCACTGTATACCTAAGACTGCCTGCTGGTTTGTAGCAAAGGCCTTGTGACCCGAGCACCACTCCAATATTAATATCCAGATTGCACCTATGACAAGTTGATGAGACTTTATCTTTCATTTATCTGCATAGTTTTTACCCAGAGTCATCAAGGTAGTCACACTAACATTCACCTGTTGCACGCATGACTTGTCACTCATGGCAACAGAAACCACGAGCCAAGAACTTGTTTCAAAAGGTAAAACCTGACAGGTCACATATTGAGAGGATGCCGACAAGACAGCAGATAATGTAGTGACTGACATAAAGAGCAAAGGAGACAAAAAAGCGTTGAAACTAATTACATGTATAACAGAGGTGACCGTGCTCCATTGACTGAAACATTTTCTACAGCTGATCCCTCCCACACCTTCTACAACACCTTCATGTCTCTCTAGCTCTAGGTCACATAGTGGCAGAGTTACAGATGAGTTAAGAGTAGAGCTGTCCATTCATTAGGTACAGTGGAACCACTAACTTAAGGTGCAATGAGATGCTGGTGCAGATTTGCATGGTGGGGTTTGCATGGGAAATGTGAGGTCTGAGCGCTAGTGACAGCAATGCCTGCATGTTTTACATCATCAGTGTTTACCTGTTGGCATGGGTTTGGACATTTTCCTGGATCAACAGTGCAAAGGTAGTAGGCATAACCGGTCAAAGGAGCTCATTCTACTAGTTGTATCCACACTCCCTCTCTATCTAGACACTGTTTCTCAGTCTTCAAATGTCCTCAAAAGTGTGTTAGCCAGGGATATTGTAACACAGCTTCCGCTGCTCTTCACACAATGCCAATGCCGGACACCCCTCCCAGCCTGCCTCCCTACAGAGACACAATAACACAACACATTGTTTCTGTCTGTCTGCCTCCCTCTCTGTTGTTCTGTTGTTCTGTATGTCTGTCTCTCATCAGCATTTTACACAATAGAGTAAGTACGATAACGTTAGTTCTAAGTTAAAATTCTGACAATGTCTGTCGCTATACACTGATATTGTAACATGGAAATACCTTTTAGAGAAGTGATCTCGTTTTGGATGGACCTGGGGGTGTCCATCGTGGCTCTCTGGCCTCCTTGTGAAGATGATGACATTGATGTAAGTTTTGAATGTGGCTGATGAAGCTCCTACACTCTGCCTGTCTCGAAGTGGTGGTTAAAGAATGCCTAGTCCAAGAGGATTCCTGTATCTGAAGTCTGAGGGAATGTCTAGGCTTTGTCTGTCTCTTGCTGGTCACTTTCCTCTCCTCTCTCCCAGTGCAGGTCTGCTGGCCGGGAGGCTGCTCTGTTTTGGTCCCGGTCATACACCATGTGCACACACACACACACACACACTCAGGCACACATACACAATGCACGTACACACATTCTGTGTGTGCAGGAATCAGGAACAGTGGGAAACTCCTCCCTCATCCCCTCCTCTTCCTCCTCCTCCTCTTTCACCTAAAGCAGCCTTTTGGCCGTAAGGTATGCTTAAGCTAGTCACTGCAACACAAAGCAAATGAATTGCCATTACTCAGCCAATTTCAAAGTGAAAGAGCTACTCCACTTCTTCAGCCAATCAGGATTTAGATCACCTATCCACTATTCTAGACTGTGAGAATGAAATTAGAAAGTGGCTGTGGGGCGAGAGATTGAGAGAATGGCTGCCACAGAAAAATAGAAAGTAGAAGCGAGTCAGGTCCAGTTACATTTATGGGCACTTTTAACAGATTTGTCAACAGGTTCTCTGCAGAAACAAAGCAAATGAAACAGATACACACAAGAATAATGAAAACTTAAAGAAGCAAGTTCAGAATGTCTGTGTGTGTGTGTGTGTGTGTGTGTGTGTGTGTGTGTGTGTGTGTGTGTGTGTGTGTGTGCTCACATAAAGAAACAGTCTTCCAGTGAAAACCCAGCTGCTTATACAGACGGACCACAAATATGTGAAAGACATAACTTGATGAATAACTTGAGAATTGTAATAACTCATATCCAAACTAGTTTGGTGCTAATTACATGTTTGCCAGTTGCTGAAATGTTTTTTTTTCCATGACAGTCACAATGTAAATTGTGACTGTCATGTGACTGTCATCAGGTTGATGGGTGTGGATATGTCACAAGCCAGCCTTTTACTGTCTTGGATCACATTATGACACAAGAACAACAAAACATGAACATCTCTTTTATTGTAATAGCATTTAAATGAAAAGACATCTGTGAATAACTAATAAAAATGTGTCATTATAAAGTGCACTGTTGTTGCATTATCAATATAATTTAAAAAGTGATTGTGCATATTTGGTGGGGACATACAGTGGTGGAAAAAATTTTTTGGACACCCCATGCATTTGTGAAATATTGCATTAAGAATCAAGTGCAATTTCTTTTAGTACAGTCACAGCCAAAATACTAAACAAATCCTAAAAAAGCCATTAAAAACTTTGATTGATTGGTTCCATAAAAATACATAAGAAATTTGGAGTATTGGGTCATTTTGGTACCAGTGATGAAGGTTGTTCTTTTATCAAAAGACACAATTTTTGTTGCCAAGGTTGGTGTCTATACAAAGCCAGCACATTTGAAAGTTCTTCAGACACAAAAATGGCTAAAACAAGGAACCTAACGCAGGAAACACGCCTGAAGATAAAGATTCAACTGTCAAGAATTTAGTTTTGTTAGTTTTTCTTGTAAACAATAAACAAAAAAATATAATTTGTATTTGTTTGTATCTGTCTAATGCAGCCACACCTTTTGAAACACAAAGACGATTTTTCCACAAATATTTCATAATAATACTGGAGATTGTGAGATTGTGTAAAATTTTAAGGGTGTCTGAAAACTTTTTTTCCACCACTGTATGGTAAATTTGTTTAACAGTAAACAATATTTGCCAAAATTTGCCATTTACCTTTATCAGAAAAACAGGAAACTTGTGCTACATGTTTTACTAGCTACCCAAATTCTTCCACAATTTGAATGTGAAAGGGAGAGTCAATCTTCCAATGGAACTGCAGTGAAAACCAGCATGAGTCATAACTTCACTGGAAACTGCCACAGGCATTTTGACATGGCAGTGCAAGGACCAAATGAAAACGCCGCAGTCTCTTAGACACTTCTGGGGTGGCTCGCCAAGTCTAATGAACAAACCACATTTCACACATGCTGCAAAAGAATGGAGTGGTTGTACACTCATTTATGTATGCTACATCTTAGTTTGAGAACTTACCATGAGGAGTTCTTATGGGATTTCAGGGGATCCCAAGCAAAAAAAAAAAAAAAAACAATCATGGTTCAATTCTGCTGTTATTTGACCAAACTGTCAGGTCGCTGAAAGTAAAACACCGACTGATCTAACAGAAGGCTTCACCGTCTTCAGTCTTATTTATCCATCTCCAGTAGAGTAACAACTAAAAATCATCTTGGGGGTCCACTGGTAAAACAAGTTTTTGATTGGGCTATGTCATATGAATTATCTACCGGTGGAAACTGACACACTAGAATTTGGGAGCGCCTAATATAATGCGGTTAAAACATGAATTCAGGCCTTTTGATGAAAAAGGCCTGAGTTCTCTGGTGCGACAATGAAATTCCACTGAGAAAAAGACTTGGCTCTCTGTCCTAAAATAATCTCTGCCTAATCCAAAGACAACAGATTGCATCCTTTGAACTGACTAGTTGAGCTCTGAGATACATAAACTCCCTTCCGAGAACAGGGAAACACATTGTAAGCATATTTCACCGCAACCTCTGGTCAAGTCTCATCAGCGAAGGAAACCCTGCCTGCACCCAGTAGCAGAAGCTGCGGTCAAAAGCCATTGCAAGTGGATTACGCTCCACTAAAGAAAATCAAACAAAACAAATGATGGAAAATCAGAACATCCATTAATGTTCTAAACTCAGACAGCAGAAGGCCTTCTTGCAGGGACATTATTGGATTCGGCGCTTGTATGGTCCCCTGTATGTAATAAAGGACAGCGGAAGGAATTGACTGACACATTTTTGGCGGCGGACAAAGTGGAAGTCTGGCTGTTCTGCAGCATCAAGGAGACTTCAGTGTGTGTGTGTGTGTGTGTGTGTGTGTGTGTGTGTATGATTGTGAGAGTGCGTACAGCTTTTGGAAGAGACTGTGGCTGTCATCCTTGAGCTCTTGGAAATGCGTTTCTATGCCAAATTTACACAAAAGCAAAAGAACAATCATTGCGCGAACCCAGCTGTGTGTTTCTGTGTGTGTGAGTGTTTGACTGTTTGCTTTGGCTGACATCAGTGGCCCTTTGGAATGGTGCCCCTCTCTCCTTTCCTGCCCCAACTCTTTGTCACAATGACATGTCCCATTAGAGACAGTGAGACCCTGCAACAGAGGGCAGAAGCCCCTGAGGTTTACACTAAATTAGATATTAACAACAAGAAAGGACAGAGAACACCCTCTGGATCAGTGGCCAATTAGGCCTTCTTCAGACTGCCGCCCCAAATCTGTGTTTTGCCATATCCAGATTGTTTCCAAATTGATTTTAGAAAGTCGGGACAGCCAAAGACGACATGAAATGTGTTTTTTTGCAAATAAGATCTAATCCACATTTGTAGGTGGTTTGAAGTGCATTCCCAATCAGATTTCTACAGCTGTGTCTCTGTCCAGACGCTCAAATCAGATTTCAAACTGTCTTTTGCGTCACTTGCAACACAACATGCAATGAAGGTGTCAAATCCAGAGTGCCAGGAGTGCATCAGAGCAGCTGAGTAGCATCCATGCTGCTACTGGCACGTTGAGTGTCTGTCTGTGGACTGCTGGCACTTTGGGGGGAAGCTTCTGTACATTTTTCCTGTTTCCGCACTGGAAAGCCGCGTCACAAGCACATGTGGTTAATGACAGCTACATTGTTACAGCAGCAACCCATGCAGATGCATCGGTGATGTCTTGACACACAAATCTGATCTGATCAAATCCAAATAACAGTGTGGACAGTCTGTCTTAAAGATCTGATTTGAGGAACAAATCTGATTTGCCTGCAGTGTGAACAAGCCTAAGGTGCCACAGGACACTGGGCTCTTTTCACTCTGCTAGTAACAGGCAGTGTTGGGAGCAACATACTTACTGTAATCAAAATAAATTTGTCAGTAACACCGTACTGTAATGGGTTACTGTACCTAAATTCAGTAATCATGTTAGAGTTACTAATCAAACAATTATGTCGCTACTTGGGCGAATAGAAAAATATAATCAAACATACCTTTCATGCATGCTCACGGACCAATCACCTGACTTCTTGTGAATTTGACTAGAGGTTGTGTGGGAGATGACAAAAATGGCAGAGTGGTCTCCAACATTTGTGTGGGGGGGTGCATGCACATGACTTCCAACTGGAGGAAAATGTGACAGTAAAGTGCAAACTGTGCCATGGCCAGAAACAACTGTCCACTGCTGTAAACACAACATCAGATCTCTCCAGCACCTGCAAGGCAGCATGCTAACACAGGGCTAGCAGCCAAGGACCCCTGGAGCCAGGCTGATGCTGACACTGAGAGATGCCAAACCCTGACCAAGCAACCAAAGCTTGATTTTCAACAGGTGACAAAGCAGAGATGAACAGGCTTGTCCATGCTTGTACATAGTAAAGGAAATGCTGCCTGTTTCTGCAGTAGAATCATTAACTGTTATATTGTTAACTGGCAAATATGTGAAAATGCATCTCAGGAGACGTTTTATAGTAAACAAAATGTAACAAATTACCTTCCACAGGGAGTAAATGAGTAATGTAATGCATTACTTCTTAAAAAAGTAACGAGTAATGTGTGATACCTTTTTGGTAAAGTATGACATAGTGGGAAGATGTGAGGATAATGATAATGAATTTCGGTTTTAATTTTGACAACCAATTTTGATTTTGTTCTAGTCATTACTTGACAGAAACGCATTGTATTTTTAATCACAATCATTTTCATTTCATTTTCAGTCACAGTCATTTGAAATTTGCTCCTTTTCATTTTGCTCTAGGCAATGAAAAGTACAGTGTGAATGAAAACAAGCTTTAAAGTCAGTTATCTTTTTTCTTTTTGATTCCTCCTTATTTTCCTCTTTAAATCATGTGTTTGTGACCTTTGCACACTGCTTCTTGTACTAAGTTAACTGTATTTTCTATCTAACTTAGTTTTTGTTATTATACTGTACTTGATATCAAAAGTACAGTTTGTCTACATGTCAGTCCTTTGTTTCCCTACCAAAAATGGGCTGTTGTGACATATTACTATACTATACTATGTTATAAGATATATTTAGGCAGCAGTCAGCTAATTTTAGCTGGAGGTATATTCCTATTAGATCTGTATACTCCAGTGGTCAGCAGCTTTGTGCCCCTTGAAAACTATTGATAACAAAGGTTCATTTTTGTTACATTTTCTTGTTTTCATTCTGCAAAAAAAAAAAATTAAAAAAAATACAATTTTAGTCTACAAAATTAACAGTGGTGAAGGTATTTTTTAGTCAAATCTAAATACGCACTTCAGGGAAGCAAAAGGAGGAAATTTCTAGCTTATCAAGATATGAGCAATCTGTGTATTTTATTTGGCGACAGGATTCATGTTTGTTTGCTCAGTCATTTAATGACTGTAGTGCCTCTGAAGATTTGCTAACACTCAGCACATTAAAACATGGCTTGCAGCTAAATATTAAATCACAGATAATGTTCCTAATTGCAAGAGTAAATTCCTTGGCTGGCAGGAAGAATGGAAATCTAATAGCAGGGCTTAATTGCTGGATGCAATAAAAACCATGAGTTTGCTACAGTACGTCTGAACTATTGCCAGAAGCAGGTTTAGCAGCAGATTTCAGTCATTTTTCTTCGGGATCACTCCATATTTGAATATGCCTTCTGAGCTGGGATTTTTTTTTTCTTTTTCTTTTTTTTTTTTTTTGGTGGAAATTATGACTGAATGAAAACATAATTTCATTATTTAGTACTATTAGTCATCAAAAGCCACAGGGAATGGCTGGATTTATTGTATTAACTGTAAAAGACAATACTGTAAAATTTTGTCAAAAGAATATCCACAAGAACATCCACAGATCAGGTCATGTTTTTTTTTTTCCTGTGTTTTGCATTATCCAGGTACTGTCCTCTGAATGCCTTTCTGATATGAAACAAGCCATGGGGCTGCAGCTGCTTATCCAGCTACATAACAAATACAGTTTAGAATGTCAAACACTAACTCTTGAGCTGGCCAAGGTTACGGGGATGAACCTTTGCATCACGAGCACTGTTTCATAACTGGAACCTGGGAGGAATGAGAGTTATGAGGAGCAGGGCTTTGTCAAGCTGGCCCAGCCTGTGTCGGAGCTCTTTTGCTTGTCTGCAGTTTGTAAGTCCAGAGCAGACTTATAGCAGGATACTGTCTATCTACACAAGAGTTTATTAGCAGCCCGAGAGCCCGTAAAGTGCTCAGGCTTATTTGTTAAGGCCTGCTTTGGGAATCTTTTGTCAACTTCTCACTGACATTCAGAGCCACCTTTCACTACGGCCATGATGGCTTTATTACCACAGTGCATGCCAGCTAGATTACTTTTCCAGCTATTTGCTGCAAGTATACCTGTCTGTTCAAATCCATTCCTTTTTTACAGCAGTATCATCAGGGAAACAGAGGAGAGCAAACTGTCCGTGGTTTGCAGAGAGAGTTGTTTGACATACCATGCAGTACTTACTTAAATACGTTAAACTGTGTAACACAGAAACAGTGTTTTGTAATAACTCACTATAGTCCTAATACTTTCAGTTTAATTTGAATATTTATTTGTTTCAATGTCACACTTGAGCGCTAAATAAATTCAAAGTGGTGAGATTAAAACATAACGTTAAAATAATCTCTCATGCATTTTTGGTATTTAACAACAATGTCTAATAAATTCAATTGTTGTGAAATTAAACTATTCCTCATTTTGCTGAAATGCGAAGCAAGTTTTTCACACAGTGGCGTTACATACAAAGTCAATGGAAAGATACGTGTTCGCACCAGCTGACGCATCACAAATGATGTTAACACATGAAATTTGTGTCAGTTGTATTTGAGTTGAGCATGAGTTAACATTTTTCAACACATGAAAAATTTGCAGCCTTTTTCACATTAGGTAAGGCAAAAATTCACTTTGCGTGTGCTCTGAACATGTCATAAGGCTTTTTTGTTGCTCAACTGTGTTGTGACACAAGGTGCTTGCTGTTCATTGTGCACTATCAGGCAGTAAATATCTTATTTATTTTCCCTTTGATAAATCTGAGGATCCTTTTATTCTTTATGGTCTGGCATGGGACTACCTCATTAACAAAGGAATCCTTGAAGAACTGTCCGCATTTGGTGAGTGATACACTTGATCTAAGACCGGCCTCACATCTCTCAGCTTCATTGCTTATTGCCCCGTTGTCCAGATCAGACCAGTAGCCCTGCTGTGGATGTCCAGACAAAACATTCCTTCTGTCTGAGGTCACCCAGCCGCTCAAATCTCCAGCCCAATGCACCAGCTTAGAGCCCAGAGCGGCAGTCAGCACGAGGCCGGCTACCCCACCGCGCTGAGAGAGAATGAGAGACACAATCTCTGTGTACACTGGGGATATAATGCTTAAGCCGATGGACTGCCCAAGGCAAAATACAACAGGCTGCAGCCTATCAATCGGCCTATCAATCTGCAGCTCCAAGTAGTGTCTGGGCCACAGTACAGCCAACTCACAGCACAAACACACACACACACACACACACACACACACACACACACACACACACACACACACACACACAGAGAGAGAGAGGGAGAGAGAGAGAGAGAGAGAGAGAGAGAGAGAAGAGAATAAGCCCCTCTGATTGTGAGCTAATGAGCAGGGAGTTTTGGCCCAGATGATCTTACCTTTATTGCCTCATGATATTGGTAGTTCTAACCACTGTAGAACATCATCACTCTGACTCATTGCTCATCGAGGACTAACCACTATTCCACTTTTGGTAATAATATTACAGTAACAAACAAGAGGGTGCTCAGTAGAACATAAACCTATGTAAGAGCTTGAAGTTATTGTCCTGTTTGTGCTAAGCCTTGCCTACTTTTGGCAATGCTTTTGGTATGGGGCACATCATAGGACACATCTCTTTCAGCCAATTAGAGTGGAAAGCTGACCACCTTGACCCTGGAAACACCCTCCCAACCAGGCTTTGTGATGTTACATGGATTCATTTAGAAAGTGTGGCCCTGTTTGTGCTAAGCCATGCCCCCTTAACCCTTATTGTTCCAAAATATTCATCACATCATTGCTGGCCCATGACCAATCTCACCACCATGTTTCATGCAACCCCATCGAGTATATTTTGTATTACTTTGATGATGGACAGATAGATGGACAGATGGAAGAAATCCCATAACCCCCGACTGGAGGTTATATCTGCTTGTCCATTATGATCAACACATCAGCAAGTACAATAGATGCCCTCTAAATCTCAGATTAAAGTTTAATCATTCTCCTAAAACTGTCTTCACATCTCAGATTAGATGATAAATTAAAGAAAATCTTATTTCCCATGGGTGATGCTGTTTCCACTACATTGATTTTTATGTGTGAAAGGATGGCAATAACACTGGACAGCAGCACTATTTGATTCATCAGATTTTTTTATGGGAGATGTATGGGATGAGACAGCACCGTAATATCATAATTGGTTTAATGAATACTTTCCCCCGGGGTGTAATAACTAAAAGAATAACTTCACCACTGAAATGAGTAACAATTAAGAATAACATAGTACAAACCCAACAAGACCAAGGTTCTATCTTTGTTTCAGCTTACACTGGATTTATTACGATTGACTTTCATAGTTTATGATGTCTTCACTGGATTTCATCATTCCATGCATTGTTTGTATACATAGTTCTACAAGAATGTGTACAAGAAGTTCTGGAGACTTTTTTTGTTTTCATATGTTGACAGGCATACAGCATGCAGCTGTTAAAAGCTCCACAAAGGGAGTTGATTTTCCGTCCCGGCCCTGTTCAGAAGGGGTATACTGTATGCAGAGTCTGGTAAGGAATTCTGGGAATGGAGACAGAGTGGAAACGGAGCATAGAGCGACCAACCCCTGCAGGTTTCCTCCCATGCTCCACCCTTGAAGACACAAGACCAGGTCCCATAGGGGCCTTCAGTTCAACAAAGTTCCATATCATCTCCTTCCATTCAGAGATTTAAAATGACTAGCTCAATGAAAACAACAAGGCGGAAACTAGACAATTTTAGTTCAAGTCATATCCTATTTGTGGAGGGGCGAAAATGAGGGCATGATTTAAGGGAAGAGCTTTCTACAGTGGACGGGGGGAGCAGACTGGAGCCCAAAGGTCCCCCACCCATGCTCTGAATCACTGGCTTTAACTCAAAGTCAGTAGGCTGGACCTAGACCAAGATGGTCACTGGAGAGATGCTGTCATTTCAGTTTTATTTAGACTCACCCACCAGCTACTGAGGCAGACGATTCAAGCTTTGCTTCAAGGATGACATTAGAATCCACATATTGCTGTGAAAGGTGAATGGATTTATATATCTAGATGAAACAGGTATCTAACATTGAACATAAAGAGATTTTGCTCTTTATTCAGTTACTATCCCTGATGTCCTGGAAACTGGTTCAAAGCTTTGTTTTTTTCCCCCCAACATTAGCCCAGTGTCGATCCCCGTGCATTTTGGATTCTCAGGTCTGTTGTTGTGAGGATGACCATCCACTAGGGGCTGTGCTTACCCTGTAAAGCCCAAATAAGCTTAGCCAGTAACAAGAATGACAAAGAGCTGACATCAGACACAATAATGTTGGGCTTTAAGAAGTAAAATGAAAGCAAAAGAAAGAAAGACCTCATCTAAGTAGGCTTTATTAAAATCGATGCACCCTCAAGGGCACTGGAAATTTTGTACAGAGGTTCAAAACATACATGGAAAATGAATCAATTGCAGATGCTGTCCTCAATAATATGCATACTTAATAACTTGGAATAAATTTTCCTTGATCAGTGGATACTTACAAAGTATGCGGTACTTCTACAGGGAGAAGAAGAGGCCTCCAGGGAGCTCCAAACTGTATGCTTGCATAAGGCTGGAAACACTATCCTTGCCAAGGGCCTCCCATGGGGCTTCAAAGGAAGTACATGGAGATGGTGGTAGTGGTGTATGTAGTTGGTGTGTAGGTCTGTATTAAGTGTGAGCTTAAGGACTTTTCATAAACAACCAGCGTAGTGCTGATTAAACTGTATCATACCCATCATATCAGAGGTGGATGACAATGGCTGGTCCAGATCTGACTTGAATCAAAACGCAATACTGTTTTGTTAAACACTAACATGTGGATTTAAGCCGAGTGTGAATATAGCTATCTCAGTTTAGTATGACTGGCTTATGTATCATGTCACTCAATCAGCAGAAACAGTGTTTTTGAGGCCAAACCTGAAATATCTCTGACAGCAGTTGGCCCACTGTGACACAGAGCTTCCTGCTCACCGTACACGTCTCTAAATCCAGACAAACTGCTGCTGGGCATCTGATCAATAGCAATTGAGAGGAAGACTCTACAAGACCCCACCTCTCCATCCCCTTCTGCTCTCATTTTCCTCCTCTTACATTTGGCTTATCCTCATTTGTTTTTCCTAGAGTTTCACATCACCTCTCTATCCCCTACTTCCCCTCTTCTCTCTCTGAGCGCCTTGACGTCTTTTTCTGTCGCTGGTATGTATGACAGGGAGTTTCTGCTGGAGGCGCCGCTCTGGCTACTGGCCGCTATGCTCTGTTCCCAGGATGGGTGGTGGGATCCGTCCCAGATGTCTGACGGATTTACATTGATTCTCTCACAGACACTTCAGCCTTTCCAAAACTGACACCCATCTGTCTGTCTCTATTCCATGACTGCCTCTAAGGGGCCTGCTGCCTCCTACCATAACAAACTGCAATCCTTCAACATCTGAGCCCTAGCTTTACTGCAGACCATTTACTTCCCTATTAGTCCCTATAAGTACAGCCTGAGACCCTTAGGGACTTCTGTCTCTGTTGAGACTCAAGACAAAAGGTGATTGAACAGACACTTGATTGTCCCTCAGTTCTGATTCAAAATTAACAAAATTATACACTTCACTTATTCATTCAATTGTCAATCAAATTTTTAACAGCTAATAATTTGCTCAGTGGTGCAATTAAAGGATGATAAAACACAGTGTGCATCTTTGCACACCCTGTGGCCCAGTGTGATGCTTTTAAAATTTTAATATTGTGCTCAACACAAAGGACATCTTCTGTTTTTGCTTTTTTTATGGTTAGATGGTACAAATCTTGTGTGAGTCAGTGCCTTACACTGCGTCATCCAATATTTCTGTGTTCAGGGAACAAAGGAAAAATGGAGTTCGAGAGATTTTGGACTGTTTGGCAAGTTTCTGGCTGGCTATTGTCTGACTAACTATGAGGCACTTCCTCATGTATGGACACTATCAGCCAATTGTAACATTCAGACCTGGTTGTATCATTTATACCATGGAGTCAATTGGAAGTCTAAACATATTTAATTTTGTTTCCAGCCAAAGGGACATCAGTCAAATTTTCACAACTTTAACTTTACATTAACAGGTGCTTTGTTAAATTACACCATGAAACTGGGAATGCAATTATCATTGCATTGGACCTTTAAGTACAGTATTCACAGTCAAGTGATTAAGTAAGAGTATGAGCAGGCGTCATGTTACACTCATGTTGAAGTGCTGGCCTTCAGCTGCAGATTCATGGATAGATGCTACAAAAGGGAACGATGTAAACCAGAGGCCATGGCATTTACACTCCCCCGTGTAAGCTTTTACAGTTATGCTGCTCAGCATGTACAGCCCTGCAATAACTGAAGTAATAACTTCTTGACAGACACGCTAGGATGGTACACAGAGTGTCCTCCCCAGTACAGATACACACGCACCTCTCAAAC
This sequence comes from Myripristis murdjan, assembly GCF_902150065.1. Lineage (NCBI taxonomy): Eukaryota > Metazoa > Chordata > Actinopteri > Holocentriformes > Holocentridae > Myripristis > Myripristis murdjan. Next base: position 4,373,495 of record NC_043995.1, on the reverse strand, counting down.
TATTCAAAGAAAACTTTGACCAGACCAAATGCAGGAGGGAAGAGCACCACCTCCTCCACACTTTGTTTTGTTTTTTTTGGTCTGACACACCATAGTTCAACTATGCCAAAGTGCAGCTACTACAGGAAAGCCAAAATTGGCTGTGATTTTAACTCTGTGATAAGAAAACAAACAACAGCCATTTTTTTTCCAGTGTTACGGTTTGACCTACAGCGCAGGAGAATGATCACGCCCCTCAGCGTCCGCTGCGGTCAAAGGACACATGAAAGCACAAGAGGCCCAGTTTACACTTGGAGTAGTTCATCATCTCACAAACTGATTTTTATCTGTGAAACAAACCATGCCTTTTATGTAACGCCAACTTGTATGACTCACTTCATGCCATTTAAAGGGATAGTTCACCCATATTGAAAAAATTCATATTATTTCACTTCGGTGAAATAATATCAAATGAGTGTACTATCCCTTTAAGGAATTTAGTGCATCACTGATTGCATGACTATGAGTTTGGAAGGTATTTGCCGCTGCACACAAGCCTCACTTCTCTGTCTTTACTATGTCAGATTCAAAGAGACTAAAGAGTTTGCTAACAGAGTAGAATGTAACAAGTGATGCCTTGAGAGCACAGGGTGTGCGCACTAGCTGTTTGTGTGTCTGCTTACGCTCATGTTGTTGAGATTCACTGTAGAATACCAATGTGTGTTTTTGCATGTGTGTGTGTGTGTGTGTGTGTGTGTGTATGGGTGTGTGGGTGTGTGCATGCATCCGTGGGGGCACATTCTCCCCCGTCGTCAGCTGTGCAGGGTGACCTGCCGTGACATTCCTGGCCCGTGTGGTGACTCTGTCACGCCGGCTCCAGTTGCCCTGAATACCGACGACCAGCAATAAACTCTTTGCCTTTCAGTTCCAGGCAATGACAGGGCTGACTAAAATATGGACCATCACACACATACAAACACACGCACACACATCACTACCTGAGAATACACAGTTACATTACCATGCGTCAGATCTGCAGGGTAATTTCCACTATTACTCACTCTGAATGTGATAGCCTACGGTCTATTTTCAATCTGAGCGGCAAGAGGGCAGAAATGCATACAATCAGCCACTTGCTATTGCCCCCAGAAGAATCTGGCCAGTTTTCAATGAGAATTAAATTACTCTTGCTATCAAACAAGTCTTGTCTTCCCTCAACAGAGTCCTCCTTCAGAGCGGACACAGACATTTCCATTTACACTAAGTTAAGCCACAGCGACACAGATGATACTTCTATTATGGTGAGAACATGTCAAACAGCCCGCACACTGTCTGCTTTTATGCTATCTTGTCCCTACCTGTCTGATTATTTTCAAATGGTGTCTATGAAAGCTGGTCAGTGCTTGCAGTGCCCAGGTGGCCTCCTTGATACAGAGGCCAATCTTTAAGTCCTGCACTGACTGTAACAGCACATCTGCAGAAAGACCATCTGAATCACATAACAGTTAACGTAACGCTACTTGATGTTGAATTCAAGGCTGAACATAAAGCTAAAGAAAAAGAAGCTACCAGTAGCATCTTTATTTCTGTTTCAACACGGCAAAGAGATACACTAAAAGAACAACTTTTTTCTACATATTCATTTTTCTACATACTAGTGAGCATACTTCTCACCACAAAGTAACGATGAAAAACATCACAAAAACAGCATCTTTAATCTGTTCATTCCTGTTGCTCCAACTACCACTAAACTGATAACCACAGAGACTTCAATTCTGATGTGGCATTTTGTTGACCATTCGGAAACTACAGTGATAGTATTTTATAGATAGTATTTGAAATTTTCTTGATGTTACTATTTTTAATATAGTAAATGAGCAGATTGATATTTAATTAAAATGTGGGTGACAATCCAGACACACTGGGAGAGAGGCAGGAAAATCATCTTTGCTTTATACAGCGTAGCTATGGCTCCACAAAGCACAAATGCTGAAAAAAGGCAATGTATGTTCTTTCTATAAAAAATGTCCAAGCACACAGAAATGTCATTGCTTTCACTGCTGAGCAATCTCCCTATCTTTATCTTTTCTGTCTATGTTTCACACAGTTCAGATGAGCGTGTGGGGAAGGAGGGTTGGGAAATGAGGGGGAGGGAATGTGCTCTCAGCTTTGGAGATGATGACTCCTCTGCCGTTTTAAGAGACCTCTCCATCTACAGTAGTATGTTGCAGCCTGCGGTATGCACTTGTGTCTGTGTGTCGGTGTGTCTCTCTCTCTCTCTCTCTGTGTGTGTGTGTGTGTGTGTGTCTGTGCGTTTGTGTGTCTGCTAGGTTGCGGCACATCAAGGTATTTTTGTTTCCCCTCAACTTTTTCATTGCTCATTGGAGCCTTGAAGCCGCAGTCCCAGACAAACACACTGGTTAATAAAGCGTCAGGGCCCTGCCCTGCAGCACAGAGCAGTGGACAGAGAGCCATTGTGTCAAACACAACCCAGGTGTTAGAATCGCAGTACTTTCCACACAAATGTATTTTTCCAAACTCTTTTTTTTTTCTTTAGACACAAAGCCATGTGTTTCAGCTGTTGTAAAAAGTGGGGAGAAACTCTAAATGCTAAAACACCACAGTGCTCTTGGTTTATGTTGGAAAAAAAGAGCAGCAGTAATGCTGAAAGCACATGTCCAACCCTGGCGAGCTGCAGGATGTGATCTGAATCTGCTGTGATGCGTGAAAGCATCATGAACTGACAGCTGTCACTGTATGCTGGTCATGCTGATCTTGCGTTACGAGGTTTGAAGTAAAGCAAGACATCACGTCATGTAGGATCAGCAGCGCTGATCCGTGAGACAGCAGATACACATCTGTCTGACTCAGCAACTTCACACACCCAGAGGGCAGCAGAGCTTAGACAACAGTGGTAAAGTTTGAGTCCCAGTGGGTTAAATTGACTTGTCCAAATCCTTTATACATGGGTTTGCTAATGCCAGCCCAGAACTCCTCTTGTATTTTTCAACATTAAAATGGAGTATAAAGGTAAGACAAAAACTGGGTGAAGCTGACATTTTGCCTGTCCTGTTGAAGCTGCACAAGGCATCTTTGCAGAAATCATGGGTCAGTAAACTGCACACAGAACATCATGTTCATCAGTCTGCTTGATCTGGCCTGTGATTATTTTATACCAAGGGATGCCAAACAGCGGTGGGAGGTAGAAGATTTAAAGTGATGGTTTGGATTCTTACCCTTATAGTTGTATTCACCGGGTAAGTGAATGAATATAGAACCGAAGCGCTGCTGAGTGGTCTACGAAAGAAAGTAGTTCCACCAGTTTGGAAACAAGTGGGCTGATAAGAGTGTTGATAATGATTCGGTGCACCTGCTTCAACCATTATCACACCATTGAGTGGACATTATCAGCCATAATGGCCCCCACACAGTATTGGGTTAGAAGGTCCCTGCAGCACCTTCTTGTAGGTCAGAGGGCTCTTATCATCTATTCCTATCATCACTCACTCTTAACCAGTCAAACATTAGTTTTGGCCAATTGTGTTAGCTTTCATTACCTTAGCTTTGGTGAGCTACCTGACTCAGGTTAGGAGAGGGTTTGTTGGGATGGTTAACTTTAGGAGAAGGTAATGGTTAAGGTTAGGAAACGGTAATGGATAAGGTTAACATTTGCTAATGTTATCAGCACACTTCCAGTGTCTATGTCTGTTGACTGCAATTTGTCCAGTGAAGTTTTATCTGTTGTGTTGTAATCTAATAAGGGTCAGTGATCAGTCCTTGCCCTATTTTGTCCCAAAAGTTGGCTGTAAGTGGGCTATAAGTGATACAGCTGATAGCAGGGGCTGTAGATGGATTGGAAGGTGGATGGATAGATTGGAATGGATTTGGAAGGTTTGAATGTCAAATGACATATTACAAAGATTTGCCATTGTGTAGAATTTAGCAAACTGATGCCTCTCCCTCTCATTTTGCATTTTACCTCAGTTCTCTCTCTGTATATTTCAATGTATGCCAGTCTTTTCCTCTGCCTGTCTTGTTGTGCCTATTTTTCTATCTTCTACTAATTTTCTCTTTTCTCTCCTCCCTGTCTCTCACACACATCCATCCCCACACACACAAACACTCATAAAACACAAGAGATCCAGGCATAAAAGAACAGTAGCTTCTGTTCTGTGAAACAGTTTTGTGTTTGACAGGAAGGCCGACAGATTGGGGGAGCGTCCCGCTGGAGCTCCTCTTGCTCCCTTAAAAGGCCCAAAAGGAATCCCAGCAAAGCATGCCTCATCAGCCGCTGCCCCGGATTGACCTTTGACTTGAGCTGTGTGTCAGTGCTGATCTATCCCAGGCAGCCTTGTAGGCCCTCAGGATGCTGACACACATGAAAAAAAAAAGTAAAATGACAAAACAGCACCAAAATAAAGAGAGGACTGGAACAGCCCACTGTCTTTTTGGCTGCACAGATCTGACACCTCTAACAGCACAGCAGTATGGCTAAAGAAACAAAGCAAAGCACTTTCTGACACACACACACACACACACACACACTCACGTCACACAGAGACACACCCTGCGTGAGCTGAATGTGCTGCTTCATTTCTGCTGCAGTATTTGACAGAGATACAGTTTAACAGAAACGTTCCATGACTGAGATTTTCCTTTTTGGTTTGCATGGAGGGTAACTGCCAGCTTTAGCTGTAAAAGGGCACAGTTTGGCTGTGCTGCAATTAGGGAAAATGCCCTAAAATGTCGTGCAACACTGCACAGACTTGCACGTACGCCAAATCCACTGATATTTCTACCAACGGTCTACTTTCCACAAATGTTTCACCTGGCGCTGAGTATAGCTGACCTCAATATGAATTCAGCAGTTTGTGTTCATAGTGCTACAGGGCTGTAGGTGAGGGGCAGTTTACAGCACACAAGCATTGACAACAGTATATTGTCAGCCAGGCCTCAGACTCTTTGCGTGGGCTCAGCACAATCCCAACAGACCTTGGCCATCTACCAAAACACAATATCCCATGACCCACACCACATTTACTGTAAATGCACACAAGAATACAACTGTTATGTGATTCAGATGGTAGTGCAAGTCATGCTGTGCCCATGCAAACACCATACTCTGATTATGTTTCTGCAATTACACTCTTAGTGGGAGTAAGTGTAATCACTGTCATTTCCCCTGAACAGATTTTGCTAGCCAGTCTGGGATATGAACTGGCAACCTTCCGCTCAAAAGCCCATTTCTCCCTAACTTCTACAGCAACACTCCTCAATCCATGTCAGCTGGCCAATGTACCAGTCTGAAACACAGGAAGGACACGCAAAGGAAATGATGTGGTTTGTGATTTGTGACCTGGATGCTGCTAACAGTCCTTCTCGATAATATTTTTTCCCATCGACACAGGAAAAGTAAAGTCATCAGCACCACAAAGCAAGAGCTCACCACTTACCATCAGTGTGTCCAAAGGACAGATATGACCTGCCAGGCAACACATACACGCATACATTTATTCATAGCAGCTTTACCAGCGGTGAGTTTTAAATATACACTACTTAAATATCTCCTCACTTGCTAGTCTGTTTTTTAAATAGCTCATTCATTCACAAAACTGTGTGACAGCACACTTCCCACACCACTTCACCCCTACACAATGACACACACTGTAAATAGAAGCCTGCTCAGTCATTCATAAAGATGGCTATACCGTTTGTCTATATGGAGCACTACATATGATGCTAATCGAAGCCACCATTGCCATTCATACAGATGTGTAATGTATTAAGTATTATAAAAGCATTATATCACACTCTTTTTTTTTTTTCTTTTTGAATTCTCAGACGCTGCAATTTCACTTTATTCCAAGGAAAGCAAGAACTAGCTTAATAATTCTCTTATGGTTGATTTTTCATCCAAGAATAAACTGGTATTTAAATTACCCTGAGCAGACAATCAAGTCTGCCAAAAATAGCCATTTAATTGGCCGGCTGAACAAGGCCATGGCTATATTTAGGGGTTATTTTAAGCCCTGCAGGCCATAGGACAGGGCCTTGCAGGACAGCAAAATGTGGATGCCAGCCGACTCTATATACCCTCAGCAGCCACCCACCACGAGGAGGGCAATCCCCTTCTCTGACGGCCCTGTAACACAGACATCACCTGCTGTCACAAATTGCATTAGAGGACGCTGGAAAGACAGCCAGACCTTTATCGTCATTTAGGACAGGCGATGAGACAACAGAGGGGAACTTTAGTGGGAGCAGACTAAGACTATATTTTAACCCAACAATCTCCTTGACCGACATGTTTATGAACCCTCATCAATCCAGTATGAACGCCACAAGGTATTATTACAGAATGTGTTCTTTTTCAAGTTTTAATGGTGTTACATGATGCAACATAAATCATTATTACACACACTTTGAGACATTACTTTAATTAGAGTAAAACTCTACACTGCTTTCACCTTTTTGAGCCAAGATTTAGCGGAAAACACAGAACGTGAGGTGAGTAGAACGCACGTTCCCATTCAAATCAGCATACAGGATGACTGGATGGCAGCCATTTTTATTTGTATGGTTGCCATGGTACTGGTACCAATTTGCGGCAAGTGGCCGATCTGCTGAGGTCAGAGGTTTTGCAGCAAAGACAAAAGTCTTGTGTTTCAGCCGGTGTCTGTTTGCCATTTGAAGTTCTAGACTTTCATTCTCAACTAAAGTTTGGCTGAATAAACACTGAATAAATACTAAATACTACATTTTGTAGTATTTAAGTGATTATGTTAAGTAAAAGGTGTGTTTGATGATGCTGACCAGCTACGTTTGGTCACAGTTTTTGCTGATGTTATGCTAACCTCATTGATTTCACATGTAACATGTAACTAATTTATTAATTTCTTTCGTGCTACAGCCACAGCACAACATATCTGCAGTTTGCTCAAGCAAGTGTGACACACTTTACAGCTCTAGGGACTATAATTGCCATTGTCATTACCAGCCAAATAACCGTAGTTAAATTGACTGTTCTACTCCATTCATGTTCTGTGGTGGAAAATCTGCAGCATTGTTTTACAGCACAGAACAAGAAGAGGGCACTGTTCTTCCAGCACAAACAAGCTAAAGCTTTCGGAGCTAAAAGGCTTATGGAAATATGTGCACCCACATGTGCTAGCCTCGGATCAAATCCTGCCAAAAATTTTCTCTCCTGCACGTCTCACAGTCTAAATAAAGAAAAATATGCTGAGGGAACCGCTCATTCTCCATATAAAAAGAATAGTTTGTTGTGTTGTGAATCTGCAGGGGCTAACAGATTAGAAAGGCAAATCATTTCTTTGCATGGCAGCTCTAAAGAGATAACATGAGATAGTTTTCTAACGTCCAAGAAAGGTTTTGCATATGGCATCCCTTATCAACCATTTCTCCTCCATTGTAGTCTCACAGTGCTGTCTAGGTTTTTCAGCACCAGACACCAGTGTTCATGACAAGAAGGATAACCTTGGTCTTCACACTTCAGATAATATGCATCTACATAAGACACTGATTTCAATATTGTGTGTTAAAGGTTTATTGTTCAAGTGTTGAATCAAGTGTCATGTTGTAACTAAGCATTTCAATTATGTCTTGACTCTTGTCACGGCTACGACTTTTACCCTACTGTCTGGCGTATGAGTGCACACTGAATTTCCCTTACACATGGCTCTGTGCTGCCGTTATAGATGATACCGTAATTCCCCTATGCACTGCACAATGCAAAAAGCATTACATAATAACAAACACATAGAGGTCCAGGTTGTGTAAAGGTGCACCTTAGCATCAGCTGCACTTCATCAAATGGTAGTAAAGTCCTGTCATTTATGAGACAGTCTTTCAAAATTATGAAACCAAGGAGGGTTGTTGAAAATATGGACAAGGGCTGGTATTTGGGACAGTGTCTGCTTATGTTCTGCAAGGCTAAAGATGTCTATCTGGAGACATCTGTACCACTGGGTACCTTAAGAATGTTTACGGACCAAATACTTTCCATTATTAAGCATCAGTAGGTACATCAACACACACACACACACACACACACATACACACACACACACACACACATACACACACACATACATATTATAGCGTGTTACACTGTATTCAGAGTGAGAGAGCAAAGGTTGATGGGTTTACAAATTCTACTTTGAAATGGGATTTAGTGCCAAGGAAATCCTGGTGACTTTAGCCCAGAATCACAATCTTTATCATCAGCATCCAGGCTTTGAAGAGACATTGCCGTGACTTGGGCCATTTCAGAAGAAAACATTACTGTGATTGTCCTCTCATTATATCCCATAGTAGAAGAAAATTATTTTTAGTTTTATTCTCATAAATTTGTGATTTTATAAACTTAATAATTTTAAAGTTTTTTTTTTTCCATAAATTTATGAGTTTTATCTCATAAACTTAGCACTTTAATCTCAGAGAATATACAAGTTTTTTTTTTTATTATTTTTTTTTTTTACAAATTATATCTTAGAAAGGGTTTTTTCTCAGAATTTTACCACCCACCCCTAGTGCCGTAATTATTTTTCTCTGCCTACAATGGCCCTAATGCGCTGTCGTATATCCCTTTGCTGCTGTAACACTGCAAATGTCCCAGTAGTGGGACTAATAACTAATTATCTTAACTTTTCTTAAAGCTTTCCTGGCATCACATGGTTTCATTTGACCAGGCTATGAATCAAGGAGGCAAAATGGTAAAGATTAAAATGGATAAAAGGAATGACAGAGAAGATATGACGAAATCAGATGACATTGTCTTTGGCTCCGTTATCGGCGTGCCTTAATAAGGAGAGCAGGGCGTCAGTGCAGCACAGAGACTGTCGAGGAAGGAGCCCAGAGGAACGTCTGGAACATAAACACCTGCCACAGATCCTGCTCCTGCTTCCCATTACCCCCTGCTACAGATACAACACTGCAAAACACAGGCCTGACACGCACACACGCGTGTGCACTTCTGGTATGTTAAAGGTTCTATATGCAGCATTTTGAAACATCACTCCATCATTGTCAAATTAACTGGTATGCAATGATACAATTACCAAAAACAAATGATACCATGGTTGAGAGGACTCTTAGCTTCAATCTTACACCAGTGGTATAATTAGTCCTAGTCCATCTCAAAATTAAGACTACATTTCCCATAAGCCCCTTGGCTACTTTTTTGGTTTCACTGAAGAGAGTAAACATCATGGTCATTTTACATTTCTTCCACCATGTGCCAGAAACTCTGAAAGATTCTGTGCTGTCTGACTTTGTGCCATAAAGTATAACAGCTGATGTCAGACCAACTTTGATGCAATGACATACGATGTAAAATGCAGTGCAGAGGCCTGCAGAGGCTGCCAGTCATTTCAATGATGAAGCCATTTGGTTATGCTAATGTCTCAAAATCAGTGTGGTAATGACTTGTTGATGTTACAATGATACATGTTGCACCTTCAAAATAAGATAAAGAGATGTCAAAACTAAACAAATAGACCCATGTAAATATGCTGACACACAGAAAATAAGCAACAGTGAGTCAGCAAAAGCCCGGCTGCCAGATTCTCACGTCGAGACAAACAAAAAGCACAAAAAAAGAAAAAGAAAAACTGGGGCGATATTTATAGAGGAGCTCTTCGTCTTCCTGATGATCTGTTGGTATGGAGGAGATGAAACATGTAGAGGGAGAAGCGTGAAGGGAGGACAATAGAAGGAATTTCAGAATGAGGGAAATGGACAGGAATGAAGCACCTCAACAAAACCCACAATCTTAAAGGGGACAGGTCATCAGAGGACGCCAGGAGCTTATGAATGGGAAGGAGAACATAAAGAGGGAAAGGAAAATTGGATAAAGAGAAGTGTTGGGGTAGATTGCTCCGCCAGACTGTATCCTACAGTATATGGGGCATGGTGGGATGAGAGCAGAGGGGGTTTGGGAGAAGAGAACTGCTGTATCGTGACTTGAGGCTGTGAATGATTCCAGCAACTAGGAAGCAGATTAGCGCTTAACATGCAATGACTAACTTAACTTCATTCCTCACATCTCCATCTTCCTCTGATTAAGAGTGGCCACAAGGAGAAGATTTCCAAAAAAAGACATAACACCAGAAATGATGTAAGATAATCCAGCGAAGGCATGCAGAGCAGGAGCCTGCGCCTCAAGAGATAAAGGGATAAAATGAGAGATGAAAACATGAGAAGAAAAATGTGAATCCTGCTCGGGGTATTAATGAATTTCCCCGTGGTTCAGCAGCACCTGTCCTCTGCTGTTGCGGGGCGAGGGACAAAACAATCAGCAGAGCCCTCAGACTTCATGTAAGCCCCTCTCCTCTCAGTTTCAGCGAGGTCAGAGGTCAGCACAGCCGGCCTGCTCCTACGGTCACATATCAAAGTGGGACACTCCTGTAAATCCGCCGGACTGTCGCGATCGCAACACACACTCGGAAAGAGAGCGTCCGGGTAAGTGACAGCGAGCATGTGTGCCAATCAATAAAGCACTCAACACTCGTGCGATGCGGCGTGCACGACTGGCAGTCGGTTTCAGAGACAAACATAAACACACACGCAAGATCGGGATGCAATCGAAGGCGTAGATAGGTGTGCACGTGTTTCCACCTGTGCAGAGTCAATACTACCAAAGATAGGCAAACGAACAAGCCCCTCCTCCCTCTAACACACACTCACACACTCTTCCCGGCAGCTCTTTCATCATGACACACACTCTTGGCTGTCATCGCTGTCACGCAAGCCGAGGCTCCCACCTTTGTACTTCTCTCTGACGTTCTCGTAAGCCTGGATGAAGTCCTGCTCCTCGGCGTTGGGAGGCAGGTAGGCGGGTTCATACATGGCCATGCCGGCACTGTCACCCTCTTCTTCTTCTTCTTCTCCTCCTCCTCCTCCTCCTCTCTGCTTCTCCCTCTTCCTTCTAGGTCAGCTTCTTCCTCTCTCTCTCTCTCTCTCTCTGGGTGAGCTTGGCTGTGTGTGTGTGTATGTGTGGACAAGCCAACCTCTGCTGTCCTCTCTCTGCTCTCCCAGTTGTGTATGAACCCTCCACGGCTTCTAACTTTGTTCCATAGCCCAGCGCCACACACACCCCCTCTCACACACACATACACACACACACCCCTCGCTTCCATACCCTCCCCTTGCCTGGCTCAGTATTACTAATAGCAATGTTAAGCCCCTCCTCTTAAAGATACACAGACTAGCCTACACACACAACATAAGCACAGTAGCAAACTGGCCACAGCACCGGCATGAAGCACCTCAGTAACTCTTTGCCCTGAAGTAAACTGGGATGGATTACTAATGGACCTATTACAAGCATAGAAAAATTGTCTTACAATACAATCATACATAAGTATATTACATTCAATCATGTGTATGTGTCATGTTATTAACTACAGCTGCCCCACAAATTATGGAGCCGCTAAATTCCTGGTGCATCTTAAAATCTGTGGATTGTAATAATTATAATCACAAGCTCACACTGTGCTTATAATGCACTCATGATACCTTATTATGATGCCTGATGCCTTTTACTGTCCTTGTTTGGGATTTTATTTTTCTTACTGTTAAGTACTTTGATCTACATCACTGGTATATAAGGTGATCTGTAAATAAAGTTTATCATCATATCTTTATTATTATTATTATTGTTGTTGTTAATGAAGTTTCAGTGGTACTGTGGTACTGAAGCTACACTGAAACTTACATCCAGTAACCATATATGGCTCGACACTGATTGACTGACATTTATTTACACTGTTTCTGTCCTAAAATACTTTTAAAATCACAACAGAAGCTCCAAGACCTTTACAAGTTTCATTAACTCAGATGACATCATTGTGAATAACCAGGCACACTGCGGGAAAGACCGATTCCTCTTCATTCCCTGATAAAATATTACACTTTAATCTCCGAATTTAGCTCTCATAAAGGGGAAGCCCTATAAAAGCCACATGATCTCATTACAAACAAAGCATCCAGCGCGATTGTGTCGCAGTAACACACCACAGCTGGCAGCTGTGATGTTCCAGCCAGTCACCGGGGAAAGTTAGTGATCTGATGCAGGTACAGCATGCCTGCAAAGCCATGAATACATTTAAAGGCAGTTGCAGTGCAGATATGCCCTTGACATCCACTGGGAACATCCACTGTTAGAGCTGATACTGAATATTCAACAGACCCCTGTGACCAGGCAACATAATGAAAGTCCACGAAAGGAACAATAACGACAACAACAATAATAATAATAATAATAATAATAATAATAGACATAAGAAAAAGGTGGATCTGATTAATATCAGTGCAGGGTATAGAATAATTTAAAAAAAAACTTTATAAGTGTGATTTAGGATGTATGGGAGGCATGTATTATATCATCTAACAGAGGTAGTGAATGGTTCAAGCCAGCTAGATGCTGTGGACTATAAACACTGATTTGTTTATGTCTGTTATGATAGCAAGCCTCATAAAAATGATGAGGGAAAATCAAGACAGTAATCCCCCTCATGTAACATTTCCATGCTGATTTGCAGAGGAGCACGTTGCAGGACAATGGTGGACAACTCTAATGTAGGAAAAGGAAAATCCCTGTAGTTTCAGTCTGACTATCAGACATCTTTTGGCCAAGGCCGACCTGACATCAACCGGGACGCTTTCCTGAGAGGAAACATGATAAGTCCGAACTCTGTGCTGCTGCTCGGTCACCACTGCTGGAGGAGTGGGAATGTGTGTGTGTCTGCGTGTGTGTGTGTGTGTGTGTGTGTGTGTGTGTGTGTGTGTGTGTGAGTTTGTTTACACTCACTATGACAGGAAATGGGAGCCCTTTGTACTGGCACAGAGATACAGATACAGGCTGTAGGTCCAGCATGTTTTCTTAATAGCAGAGTTCCTATACAGTTTCAACTGCAATTTTCCAAACTTTCTTGTGAAATTTCCATACCTCTCAAGATCTGGAAATGAAATGAAATGAAATTCCTTTTTCCATATAATTCCAGACCTGTGTAAGCACCCTGTAATACTTAAAAATGAAATCAGCTTCCACAAGAACTACAGTATGGGATCACCTTTAGCACCCATTACAGCCATATAGATTTATCTCATTGTATTAATATCTCTCACATTAAGTTTTATTTTACAATGGTTTGTTAACACGTTTTATCTCATGGATGCAGCTGTATTTCAACATAAAGAGGGATCTAAAGCTGTGAAAAGCATGTATTTGCACCATGTGAAGAATTTATGTTAATATAAATAAGAGTAAACACTCAAAATAGTGACTAGGGATTGAATCATCAGATGGTATAGCAGGTCAAGTGAAAGTTGTATGATTCCCTGCGGTGAAACTGGCCCACCACCACATCTAAGAATAAGGGTACGCCAATGGCTGGCAAACAAACAGAACAGACAGAGGGTATACAGACACAATGCAATTAGTAATTATGAGCAATGATAGAGTGATAAATAGAGGATAAAAAGAGGTGGGTAAACTTTGTCCTGCAGTCCGGAGTCATCATAAATAACCACCACAAGAAACAAAACTCAATCACATCTGAGAGAGCATTAGCACATGGTTTTGAGTGACTACCCAATGTTCAAATGGATGACATTTAACTGAGACCCTATGTTTCCTCAGTCCTACGTTCAGTTATGGTAACAGTTAGAGGATAGATTAGGGTTAGAGTTGTAACAAGATATTAAGTTGTTATAATTACTCATATAAACAAGCTGATGAAAATGCAGTTTTCATGTTTCAGAAAACATAAACAAACAAAACACTAACATACTAATCTCTCACTGTACATTAATAATTAAGCTGAGAAATACAAACTTTTCATCAAAAGTTTATAATTTAGAATTAGCTGAAGGAACATTGTGACCATGAGCCAAGGGAATATGGGGTGGAGGTAACATGGGGCTGTGGGATCATGGGTCTGAGGGAACATAGAGCCAAGGGAACCTGCAACCATGGGAACACGGGACCAAGGGAACATGGGGCCTGAGGGAACACTGGACTGAGAGACCATGGGACTGAGGGAAAGCTAGCATGCCCCCTTTCTCTTCCTATTAAAGTGCCAATCTACCTGAATTACATCAACTTGATAGTACCTAGGCTACTGGATGATTGGATATCTGTTCAAAAAGGTGAGTAAAAACATCCCTGATTTAAACCAACAGAATATATTGAGGCAAAAAAAGATAACATGACTGTGAAAAATTCAGAATTTACAGTATTTAGTGCATTTGAACAATGTGTATCACTATTTATTCACATTTTCTGGTATACAGGAGAATGAGGTTTATACATACAAGTTCCTTGCTGGCTAATGCACAGGAACTGAGTGTAGATAAGTTTAGGACTGAACATTTAGCACCTCAAACGCTATAAACACCCTCTTCCTGACACCGGATCTCACCACCACATTATCAAAGACACTCATACTGTTGGCACTTGGGAGATACTTACATTGCTCCCAGAGCTACCAACTTCTTCATTTTAGCTTGTCACCCACTCCCAGAAATAGCTGAGAGTCAACCAAATCCAGCCCAATGACATCTGTTTAATAATTCAATTTGTATTGCTCTGACCGCTAAAAGGACCATCATCTCTTGATCTGAATAAGACAGATAAAAGATGAGTAGAGATGGAATAAAAATGTGTGAAAGAGTGAGAGAGAGTGTGTGTGTGTGTGTGTGTGTGTGTGTGTGACCGTGGGCCCGTGTTGTGTGTTTTTTTCCTACATCTCATTCAGAAACAATACTGAGCAGGTGTATGTGTGGGTGTGAGCATTAGCTTACTCACAAGCTTTCCATATTGGAAGACATGAATGTGAGGATGTGTAGTCTGTCAAATTGTGTGTGCGTGTCTGTGTGCATGTTTTTAAGTGCGTATGTGCGCACTGGTCTACATATTGCTGGGGGGTGTATGTATTTGCACTTCATCTGATACTGTTCCCCAGGGCCCAGTTTGAGCCCTCTGCACACACATTAACACAACAAACACGGGTGTGAAATCAAACATGTCCTCCCCATGTTGTGTGTCATTCAGTGTGAGAGACATGAGACTGTGAATGAACCAGGAAGATGTGGACACACTGTCTAACCTTGGCCACGCAGGGCTCTGCCTCTGCTGCTAATATGTGTGTTAGGCTCTTAATGGTCTCACACTGTAATAAAAACAACAAATGATAATGTAATAACTGCCACATAATTGAACCAAATATAAATTGCTGGATAATGTAATAACAACTTTGGAGTGGATTTTCTCATAATTTTTTTTCTTCATAATGAAATACCTTGTACGAACACAGTTAGAATCCCTCCTGCCTTTGGAAAGGAGCTCTGATAATGCATTGCATAGCTATTGAGTGCTTACTTAAAATGTATGAAAATTGTAAAGAAAAACTATTTGACATTTAATGTTTCTGCACACAGTTATGACATTTAAGGGGTACAACTGTTTAACCCTTTGAAACCCAGTAGCCCACAGGCGTGCTTTTATTTTGGGAGGTTTTACTTAAAACCATGAACCATTGTTTTTTCTTTCTTTCTTTCTTTCTTTCTTTCTTTTTTTCATTTTTTGGTGATTTTCTGTATTTTTTTTACATTACATTACATTTTTTTTACATTTTTTTAAGGTATTTTAAAATAGGGGTATTTTGCGGTAATTTAATTTAAACATATTTATAACAAATACAAATAATTGAATAATAAATAATAAATAAATAATACAGTTTTATTATATAGTGAAGTAATTTTAGTATTTTTTATTTATGTTTTTTCTGTTATTTATTTATTAATTTATTAATTTATTTATTTTACACTTTTTGGTCATTTTTGCTCATTTACTGATTTCCTTTCCTCATGTTTTTGAAAGATACTGAGTGAATTTTCTCAGGTTTCTTCGTATTGTACAATCAAAATTTCTGGTTTTATGACATTTTCACCCCAATTAAAACAGCAGTTCCATCTGAAACAGTCTGTATTCTTTTCTTTCTTTTCCAC
Source organism: Myripristis murdjan (assembly GCF_902150065.1). Classification (NCBI taxonomy): domain Eukaryota; kingdom Metazoa; phylum Chordata; class Actinopteri; order Holocentriformes; family Holocentridae; genus Myripristis; species Myripristis murdjan. The sequence goes on along the minus strand of NC_043995.1, from coordinate 4,357,487 downwards.
CATTTATGTTCAGTTCTCTTTGATATTCTGGTGAGGCCAGCCTGTCATATAAGCCAGGCTATTATTAAGATTATTAATGTTTTCCACACTGCTGTGTGTTCTGAGAATCAGATGATGCTCCTCATAAATCAGAGCACATCTTTTATAACTTGAGAGTCAAGGGGATTACTGAAGCACAGCTTGACGTTGGCTGCACAACAAAAATGGAGGAAATAAACACCCTTGTGCACTTGTACACACAAACACACGAACACACACACACACACACACACACACACACACACACAGACACGCACACACACACTCACATACACACAAACACACACAAGCATTTTACATTGAGCACAACATTTAACTGACAGTGACAGCTTAGGGAGATGACAAAATTCTCAATAATAGTTTGACAGCTGTTACTAAGGGACAACCAGTGGCTGACTCTTTCCACTGTTGGATTTTGCTTGAATGGAAATGAATTAATCAGCTTCAACGTGGAAAAACACTGGCTTCAAGGTCACATAGAAATTGCTATGTCAGAGATCTCACTCAGATGGTACCTGCTTCCAGCCTCTCCTGTACTTTCGCTATGCCCTTCCCTTCATCCAAATTAGATTTATCTGAAACAAATCAAATCTGTGTCATTGTCAGTAGCAGCCATAGGCTATGACTAAAAGTACAACAAGGCCATTATAGTATTACATCATCATGCCAGCTGTTAAGAAAGTTCAGAAATCCCACCTCGAAAGCATACTGAAGATGATTAAGGGGATAACTACCAATATGCACAGGTTTGTGTGCACAACCACGCATACACTCATACATGCTACTTCCCTGGCTACCCGCCAATGTTTTCCAAGCTGTGAGCCTCTTAAAATGAGCAATGTCTTTCTTCCCTTCTTTTCTTGTCATCTCTTGCCTTTCTTCCAGCTCTAACTGTTGCTTTTGAAGCTCAGTATTTTAGGACTGAGAGGCTTTATTAAAGCCAGTTCCTCACCTGCTCCTCTGTTCTGACTAGCACTGCTTTTGACAGTGCGTCTGTGGGCTAATCGTCTCCAGTCTGCAGGCTCAAGACAGGGCCAGTCCCCTGCCAGTCAGCTGCAGCTGGGGCTGGCCCGAATGTTCTTCTGGTATAATGCAATAATGTTGCAATAGACTGTAACGACAGTGAACGCACAGGCGGTGGACTAACATGGTCAGTGGAACAGGCCTGGCTCCCTCTTCTGGATGTCCTCAACATTATGCTGGAACAGAGTGATGTGCTGAACAGTCATTGTCTGCTATGAATCTATCCAGTCACGCCATACAGTTCCCTGTGCCTCATTTACAGATTTTCATGCTAATGATGTGGTGCAGCAATGCTTCCCTGGAGCAATGTCCAATGTGGAAGCAAGAAAGGTCTTATGTGCACATAAAAGTAAGAAAGAGGGCGACCCAGTCAGGCAGACGCTTCCAATGAGCATGGAAGTTATTGTCTGCTGAAATAAGGCAGAGCATTGTAGGACTACAAGGAATGGACTATGTGCTTTATGCTATTTGAGACAGGGTTGAGGGAGTGAGACACTTTTTCCAGAGGCTGTGAAGGGTCTCTGGGATGACTGCTGTTACGCTTCCAAAGTTTCTCATAAGAAGTGCCACCAGGTGGACAAAACTGGTTACTGCAGTCTAGTGGCAGCACTCATCAAAATTTTTACAGCCAGTGACAGCTTTTGATCAACTGTTGTAGTGTTGGGATCCAAACTTGCTATGCCCAGTGTCTCTAAATCAACATCATATGGCTTGCAATTAGATTTGTTTAGACACTTCTCAAATCTAAGAAACCCTGCAGAACGAGATTAGACAAAAACGAGGCCATGCTCAGGAGTTTTGTTTATCCGAGAATCCACTAAAAACACTGACAACACAAGGATGCCTTGATGTATTGTTAGCCAAAGTCACACAGACACGTAATGGCATGCATAATATAATGAACATATTGTGCCGAAATGCCAATGTATTCAGCTCTGCTGCTTCAATGAAATGAAAAATGGACAGATCTGGTTCAATGCAGCGTTGTGAACGCCGCTCGGGGGCAAGGGACTTTAATCTGCAGCCGTGCAGAAACTGTCAATGACACCACAACCACATTTGCGCGCATGAAGATTTATACTTCTGAGGGAGCTTCTTTTCACTAGTCTAGTCACAGCAAGTGCTGATCACACATTGTGAGGAGCAGAGGATCTACGATTCTCAGATTCCCATATAGCTGGTAGCGTAACAGCTACAGAGTACTGCTGAATCATTTAGGGCTTGACTCATCTACACTTATCTTGTTCACGGTAAATCTCCTCTTCTAAGATGATGGCGAGTGTGTGTGTGTGAGGTGTTCGTAACAGTATCAGGTCATAACAGCTTTGCTATGAATAATTCAGAGGCAATGTAAAGGGCTGTTAGCAGTTTAAGCAACACTCAGACCCTGACGACCAACACTGAAACCCACACCACGCAGTGAACAGACCACTGCTGAATTATATCTACTTGCCTCCAATCCATGAGTAACTCAAAAAGCATATGACTTAATGATTAACCTCATTCACCTGCTACTGCAAATTCTAGAATGGAAAATGCTTGATGATGACAAAGCAAAAATATATGTAATATTTTCTCCTGAGCTACATGTTGCATTAGAAGAGGATTCTAAATGCTTTAGAGGCATATAGATAAACTTTTTTATGCAATATAATCATCCAACAAACAGAGGAGAGTTACATTCATCCCATTATTATGTCATTATCCATAAATCTGTCCTATACAGCACTACTGCATGAAGCCCACATTTATTACATTTTAGTGTTTTCAATATTTATGAGATGCTCACATTGTGCATATATCATTATACCATATAGAGCACCACTAAATATGTTGCCAAAATCAGTATTGCTATTTTAACTCACAATTTACACAGTAGTACACAAAGGCAAATAACATTCAGTTGTTTTATTTGTTTTTTAGTACTTTTCTTTTTTTTCTCCTCTACTTTTTATTGTTTTTACCAAATTTTACTTCAGTCTTTGCCATGGTTCATTTTTAGTGTTCTTGGGTGTGAATGAATTGATTTATTGATATTCTTTATTGACATTGTTATATTATGCATAATATATGTAGCCTTGCCAGGAGGAAATTGGTCCAAAAGATAAAACATGATAAAGTCCAGGAGCGTTTATCCACTGTGGTGATGCAGTACTTTATAGCTTTGTTTTGAAAGGTGTCATATAAATAAAAGTCAGCAATAACAGTAGTGGTGGAAACAGGGAAAGAAGTCTTTCATACTTCAATTAAGTACATTCTTCTTAGACAATAAAACTTCCATATTTTGCTGCTTATCATTAAAGATTACTTTGCATTCAGTTATTGCTACGAGTTCTCATCATCTAAACTTGGATGCCACACCATCCTATGATCCCACCATCGCTCAACATTGAGCACACCAGAGTGAATGATGCACTCATTGCTTCAGAGAAAAGGGGACCAATGACACAACAGTTCAAAAATATGGTACACTGGTCATATATTTACACCACCAATCATCCACAAGGTGGCAGGGTGGACTGTGTGCCCTCTTGCACCCCGGGCCTTTGAGTTTGAGTGCAGAGCGTGGAGTCAGTCCTTGAGTAACAGTCTCGGGACAGCACTGAGGAATCCATACATTCTTCTGCACAGGGTCTGAGATGACCTCTGACCTCTTAATGTCTCCCTGTCCTGACCCCAGACCTGTGGAATGGACACTAAATCCTCTCACTAAATGGTCTGTGTGACTCGGGACTGACTGTATTGTGCTCAACTCAATTATCCACTGAGTAGTGAATGAGCTACAGTGTTACTGGTAGCCACACAGTATGTGTAGAGGAGTAGTGGCCATTATAGCAGTAATGTGCCGGCACCTAAGCTGCATTAAGAGAAGGAATTTCTAAATAATTTATATTAAAGGTGGGGAAAGAGTACAGCATGACAGCAGTAAGGGTTTAGTTAAGATTTTATAATGCCATGTTTGTACAGAAGACCATCCTGAAGCAGGAGAGCAAAGGTGCTCTCATCTCACTCCCAAAGGCCTCTCTCCACTTCCTTCTCACAACCTTTTGATGTCATTGCTGTGCGATATGGTCCAGTGGTATTTCACTCACCTAACACTACACCTTAGCAAGCTCTCTAACTGTTTCTTACAGGCAAGGTTTCCCACAGGTGATTAGAAAAGTGTCTAAGCTCCTCTAATAGGTAATTAGAAAGACTGATGTAATTTCAAAACTTATTTATAGACCTGCAGAGTTGAGAAGAGACATCCACTTGGGAGAGTGCTGACAAGACACAGAAAAAAAGCTCCAATCTCTCTAGTATTATGGTACACATATGCACCTCTATATGCGAGGATTTACTGGAGTTCGAATTACATACTCAGACCAGAGACTTATGAAAGCTTTTAAATTTGCCTCTCTGAACACCCGGTGTCTGGTAGGTCTTCCTGTAATGACCGGACAAACAGGAAGCAACCCTTTTACATTTCCTGTGGCAGCAACAGCAGTTCATTTACAATGACTAGAAAAAGAAGTGGTCAGCATGATCATGGCAGCCACCATGGCTGAACAGACAAGAAAAGAGCGCCACCTACGCAAACACCAGTAATCCATGTATTTAAAGGTATTTTAACACTTCATTCATTTTGGAGAGGAACAGTCCCAGTGAAGTGCTCATGACAGGGAAGCAGCTGACTGGTCAAACTGGGAGGATCTATTAAATTTGTGTGGAGCAGGAAATACCACTACATGATTAAGTACCCAAACTGTCACTTTAAGCATCCAACTGGACTGTAGTGTATCCTGATGCTGTTGCCAGGAGAAAACATTTCATCTTCAAAATTTTAACTCGCAAGGAACTTAAGTAAGCTTACCTATTTCTAGTTTCATGTCCATGCAAATTTGAGTTTATCTCATTGGTTTGGACGGTTTACAAACCCAAGAAGAAGCATGTAATCGCTCAATTGAGCCTAACATATGAAAATCACCAAAAGTGGAATTATGCGATGTTGAAAAGACAGCAAGAGCATTGAGATTAATGTTTACCTCTCAGGACAGAGGTTCATTATATGAAATAAAGCCTAGCTTGTGCCTGTCCCAGGCTGCTGCTCAAGTACACACTCTCCAGGTTTGTTTGTACTAACGAGCCCAAGAGGCATAATGCAGTGCGGTCTCAGATTCACTAAAATTCACAGTTACCCAGCATAACTGTGCATACCCCTGTTAGTCCAGGCTCATCTAAACACATGATTCCCTCATAGTCAGGGACTGTATAGCAGCCAGCCAGTCAGTCAGCAGAGCACAGAACAAAAGCTCAGCCTCTCCCACGGGTGCTGACACAGCCTGACCTGGACTTCTGACGAATAGAGGAAGAGCGGTACAGGACGTGGATGCAGCCCTATTGTAGGTGCTAAAGTTAACTCAACTTCCTTTTTGCCCGACAGGAGTGCAGCATTCCACAACACACTTGATCAAAGACTGTTCATCAAGCATTATGTTGCAATGAGAGGCTTAAATTGTAACACTTAATATCAATGATTTGTAGCATGGGTCAGGTCAGGTCTACACTGTTATAATGAAGAGATCATCAGAGGACAACTTTATACTTTTGTGTTTTATTACTTAGAACTTAGAAGTGGCTTATTTGCCATTGCAACAGGATTACCCATAATTAGTATGATTAAAATATCTAAAGAGCATATAAAAAAATATTGATAAATCCAGGTAACAGGAAGCAAAAACAACCTGCTGTCTGAGATGAAACCCCTCTTTCTGCCTTTCTTTCTTTCTTTCTTTGGCTGTTGCATAAGCCAGTCTGACACCAGGCACTTCTGAACTGAGATGTGACAACGCCCAGTGCCAAGCAATTAGCATCAACATCACTGCAATGGCATTGCTAACATAAAGTGTAAATAAATAATGTCTTTCCACAATCCTTACAATTGATTTGAACAGGATCCCAGCCTATTGTTTGGACTGTGCAATGAGAACCACACCTCTTACTTAGAGGACTACAGTCGCTTGCTGCTTGCCTCAATACATCAATGGATATCCTGTTCATAAACTCGTCATCAGTCTAAAGGGACACGCCACCAAAAATTGGTCCTACTGACACGTTTAACACAATAATGTTTCGTTTTGTTTTTTATATTTGCTGTGTCACTTATAAGGTTAATTCTTCCTCAGTGAACAGACATTAAAAGCTGCACTAGGTAGGACTTGGGTGTACCCATCCTGAATCACAAAGAGGGACTGCAACAGAGAAAAGTGACCCACCCACACTCACTGACACCATAGACTTACCCTGTTGGTGCAAAATAATTTCTGGTGTGGAGTGGGGCTGCAATCCACCAGCTAATGTAACAAATGTGTAAAACTGTAAAATAGATTGTGTTATTTTCCAGTAAAGTGACCCGCTTATAAAATGCCTGATATCCCCTGACATCCCTGAGAGTTTATCAAACTCTTAGCCAAGGCTAAGCATGGATCACATCCTAGCATGCGTGGACCCCAATCAGCACAGAGTACTGTAATGTTTGCAGGTCTTGTGCATTAAAGGGGTATAATGCACTGTATCTGTGTGTGGAAGGAGCACTGCATGCGCTCACCTGCGATGCGAATGACGGCCCTCTCTGCTGGATCCAGGACATCCCCTGAGGCTGACTTGGAGCGTTTCACCCTCTGGTGTTTGGACAGGTTCCAGGGCAGTGTGTCTCCAGGGCACGGGGGCACACCACTCCTCTCTCCATAGCTTTCCTCCAACGGGGTTCGATCCCTGCGTCTGTCTTTGCGGCTTGCCATCACCTGCAAGCGCAGGAAAAGAAAGAGGATGCTTGCATGAATGTCAAGAATACATGGCACTCCAGCCCGCTAGCCACATGCAGCCCTCCAGGACATTGATGGTGCCCCCCAAAGCCAATCAGATCCCAAAGGAAATGTGCAGAATAACTGCAATCCCAGGGTTTACCTTTAACCTTGTGAATCCCAGGAGCCCATGGATTAAAGAGCTTTTGTTCTGACAGGCTTTATCTCACCATCTGAACAAAATTCTCTTCAGTCTTTTTTATTTTTCATTTTCGGGGGGAATTATTTTGCAAATAAACTCTTGCACATTCATGAAACAAAAGGTCTAGTACCGACACGTTGCATTACATGTATCACTGCAAGTCTGCGACAGTTGATTTGCAACTTTTGATCTACTCATCCCTCTCTTACACAAGTTTCATGAAATAGATGTTTGATAGAGTGTTTTCAGTTTGGAAGTAATTATTTCCTTACAATTTGATGGTAATTTTCTTGTCATTTGATTTTAAATATACAATCATAATCAAATATGTTTTTTTGTTCTTTTTTCTTTTTTAATTTTACAATCATTGTATCTGACAATCAAGTCAGCCAGTTTGTCAAACTCCACAATGGATACATGAAACTGCCATGAAAAATAGTGAATTTAGCAATTTTCTCAACATTTCAAAGTCTCAGTATTTTCAGTATTAAGCAAAACAGACACTAACACACTCAGAAGTGAAGTTCAAGTGCACTTTCGAGTAGCCCAAGCAAAATACAATTATCAAAACCAAAACCCTCTCTAGGCTCAGTCAAAAACCAGTATTCCTTTAGTTAATTCAGTTCTATGTCATAAACTCCACTGAGTCTTAAACAAGACACAAAGACAGCAGTGCACACCATGTGGAGTGCTTTGAAGTGACATGACATCCTCTAGGCAGCCATATTGGAGGTCAACAACAGTAGCTGAGTTGAATGTATACTGCATAACATCAGAGCCCGTCTACGACGAGCCTTGCCACTCTCCATTAACCCCCATTGTATCAAACTTGGTTGCAGTTCCACCGTAATTCCACTGGGGGTGATCGCGGGCGAGTGCAGAATGAATGGGGCTCTATGGAGCTAAACGGCTAAATTTGTCTCTTACTCCTGTTTATGGTTGAAAAATCGCAAATACTGTAGTAGTTTCTGAAAGTCCAGTATGGATTATAGGTTAAAAGTGAAATTAGCGAGGACTTCTATCCTTTCAGTTTCCTACAGTTTGGGCTGTTGTTGGCCATAACATGCTAGCATTTGCTAATGAATGCTGATTGGTCAGTGACGGACTTGCGGCTGTTTACGACGAGGGAACCCACTTGATGGCACCCGAAGACCAAGAGAAACGGGAAATACCACTCTTAAGGAGGACTATTCCATCAAAGTTGATATTTGTGTGTACAGAGAATGTCTAATATAGCGCAGACGGGCTCTCTCGAGTGTCTCCGTCTGCTCTCCGGAGACGGGCTCTGGAAATCGCCGTAAAGCAGCACCTCTCAATGTGTGACGTCATCACACTTTTTGAACGGCTTTTTAGAACATATAGATGAACTTAAAAAATCAAATATTCAGCTGAGTGTATTTTTTTAGCCCCAACTTTTGAAAACAGTATTCAAATTACTTGACAAAAAATGATTTCCAGAGAAAAGTGGATTTTTAGGGGTGTAGCCCCATAGACTCCCATTCATTCTGCACTCGCCCGCGAGCGCCCTCACATGGACAGAGGCGTGTTTCCAAGACCCGGAAGTTAGATGAGAGTGGCACTTCTCCCCATATTAGAGATTCTCTGATAACATACAAGTTGGCATCAGATGTCAGTGAACATGGTTCATTTCTACACAATGTCTGACTCTGGAACTGATAACATCATCACAACTAAGTGTAACCATTTTTGTGTTTAAATAATGTAAACTTGTTAGCTACAGGTAGCTAACCATGGCAGGTTATCTATGGGTTATCTGCTCAGCTAGCTAATCATAACTGCCTCATTAACATATGTAGCTAGCATTAGCTCTGGCTAGCAGTCTCATCTTAACATTTACACTGGTTATTCTGGCAAGTTAGCCTGCTAGCTAGTTAGCTAGCTAACAAAAAAATGTCATTTAGTTTAACTCAGTGAAATGTACAGTATATCTGATTCAACCTTTATTTTACCTTGAAAGTCCACAGAGAGGGTCTCCTCATTTACAGCAGGACTTAACGATACAACATTATCATATTGGTATCTAGACATGAACGTGCAAAATATTAATATCTCAAAAGGCAACTATATGAATGATATCAAATTTGGGAATAGGGTTGGCCTGTGACAGTGATTTGTCTGTTCTGATCAATAACATATTTAGCATTTTCTATATTCAGTTAGAATTTTCAAGCTGTTTTTAGAAGAATGTTTAATTTTCACTGTTGCAGCACTAAAATTTTCAAATAAATGTGAACCCATAGTCATAGTATCACTACAGAGATATTTGGCATAAACATCTAGGTATGAAATTTTGTCCATATTGTGCAGCCCAAATTTAAGTAGTGTTAAACTACTTACTTGCTTTTCTATCATTACTGAATTGACACCCACACTATCATAATCATCACTCTCTTTGCCATTGTTAAATATGGAACCAAAACTTGAACACTAGCGTATGGAATAGTGTGACACCAGGTGTGATTACAGTGACATTTAGAACCACAAAACTCAAATGGAAAGATTTTTATTAATAGTAGTAGTACTAGTAGTTGTTGTGGTGGTAGTAGTAGTAGTATGATTACCAGTTATAGGCTACTGTTTCTTTGAATTTAGACTTTGTCACAGTAGCTATTTAGACATGAACTGCAGGGTAAACACAGGTGGTATGAATTACACTGATTCAGGTTCTGTTTCATTTGGGTCTACCAGAGCCAGGGTCCTGCTGTTGTTCATGCTGGCTCACTGCAGAGACTCTGCTGCACTTGGAATGAAACCTTAATTAATGTCAATAGTAACACCGGTGTTTACCCTGCTATTTTGTGTCAAAATGGCTGCTGTGAAAAAGGTCTATCACATAACGCTTCACAGTAAAATAATTCCTTTCCTAGTAATACATAATAAATTGTATTTGAACTTCACTAATGTCATATTTGCAAGTATTTTTTTTCTTTAGCTGCCATCCTCTCTAAATTTCAGACATTGAAACTGAGTAATTAGTATTACTATTTAATTATTCATTGTCTAAGGCTTCCCTACAGCAGATATCTACTCAACAATTTGATACCCCAATTCCTGTTTGCAGCATGAATCACCACCTAGTATTAATCATGAAACAATGACTCTTGCACTCTTTTATCCGCTTGCCTCAGTATTTAATGGCTTCATGAAGAGCTGAGAGCCAGGGCGCAGAGAGAAACCCAAGCATTAGTAACCCAGCCGGGGTCAAACAGCTGTCAGGAGTGTTCAAAGTGTCACGTTTTCTCCTGTGCTATACCTCACTCAGTTAACGATTAACTCTCATTCAAATGTATGACAACAGATAAAATTGAGAGGCTTAGCATGAAAGGGCAGTAAAATGCAAAATGTAAGCCTTAGACACACAGTGTATTTAGTGAAATAATAAGTGCTACTAAGAGTAGGCATTTCCATGACCATGATAACACTATAGGCATTAGCCTGTGCATGCAAAATAAGTCCTCACATTGCACCTCCTTGGTTATCAATGTCTCACTGGTATGATGGTTTTTGCTGACAGGAGAGATGGAGAATGTACAACATTTGGAGAGAGGATTCATGAAATTACTCGTCTGCTTATACTTTAATCAAAATGAATGCTTTTAATGGGTATGTTAATGTTTACCGCGGCACAGAGGGTAGATTATATGCCATGGAAGGGTTGGATGATGAATTAAGCCAAAATCTTGTAGAGCAACTCACTGTAACGCAACTGATACAAATCACCACAGGAATCATAAAAATTTAATCTCAGCTCACACATATCTTATCCAATAACGGAGACAAACGCTGCAGCTGTAATTGCTGTAATTTAGAGGAGAGCAAAATAAACAGTTGCAGGTCTATTTCCTCATTTGACTTAGTGATTGATGCGGCTGTTTACACTGCATGCTGCAAGATTTTTGTTTTCTTTATCCTGACAGCTCCCTACAGTGTCCCTTAAGTTTGACTGACTGTTTCAAGGGAATTGGTAGAGTGTAATTCATTAAATCTGGTCCACAAGAAGAAGATTCAATGTGAATTTTTCTGCTGTAGTAATCAGTGCAGTGGTAGACTGTATTTTTACAGACTCATATTCAAAAACAATAATATGTGATGGCAATACACATTATTATTTTTTTATTAGCTAAAAGAAAAATGCCAATTTAAAAAAAAATAATAATTTGCCAAATATGCACAGCTTGAAAATGTCTGTTTAACATTATGTAACAGTGTAGCACTACAGTCTGACAGTGGTTTTGTTTTGACATTTTTTCAGTCTATGACCTTTACCTTTATGTTACATATTTACCAGTGGTGGGCAGCATCACAGAGAAATATGCCCTGGCATGGTGACAGAGTAGAGTAGAGTTCATCCTGGAATATAACTCACTAGTCACCTCACATGAGATTTCATATCCCTCTTATCACCCTGTCACCAGCCCCACACATGCACACCCATACAGCACACACTGTGGCGCATTTAAGAGGCTTTGTACAGTAGTTCACATACTGCCACCATGGCTGTAGTAAAGACAAATTATTTAGGTCCAAGTAAACTGCAAGACTAGGGGAAGAGGAGTTCAAGTCAGGAGTAAGACCAAAATAGGCAATAAATAAAGTTCAGGTCGTTCCAAAAATAAAAATAATTCTTAAAATCTATTACTTCACTCCCCCAGTCCACAGCTGTTCTGTAGGACAGTAGTGGTGCTCTCCTCCTCTCATTGTTACTGAGTGCTGGATACTGGCTGGATGCTCCAAATGCTAACTGTTAGCCTCCTGCCATTCAGGTGCACTTCCCCCAGCTAACATTCTCCAAAATAACCACCTTAATCCATGCAAACTGCCACACAAACAGTTCAGTTACAACGGTAGCCGGCAGGAGCCTGAAAGGTAGCCTACGTGAAACGTGGGAAATTTAGGGGAGCAGAGCAAAAGGAAAAGCTAGCCACAATGTTACTTACTTACTACCTTTTAGTACTCTGGAAAAAAGTTTTTATTTTTGGCCTCCAACATAGGCACATGTGTTCAGAAAAGAAACCAAATGATAGCAAACTCAAAAATCTCCTTCAGTCTCTGTGGTGACTGCTGCTCCTCTGCTGTGGAGTGATACAGGAAGAGCAGAAGTTACCGGATCTTTCTGGATGTTGATAACAGGAAAAATACAGTTTTAAACAGCAATTTGAGGAAAACAACACCCATGTGCCTTTGCTAATACCATTTGCATTTTAGTGACAGAAAGCAACGCTTGTAGAGTGACAATGAGAGGAAGATAGCACCACTACTGTCCTACAGAACAGCTGGGGGGAAGGAGAAATAATATAGGAAAATTTCCAAATGGATGAAATATTAGTATATTTGTTTTTGATTGCGATTTCATACATAGGTTTCTACTGGCAAAATCAGTAAAGTATTTCTTTAATCATTTTTAGATTTTTAACATTAAGATGTAGTGGAGGTAGGCTAAATGTCAAGACAAGTCCTAGTCAAAGTATACACAAGACATACAGTACAGGCCAAAAGTTTGGACACACCTTCTCATTCAATGCGTTTTCAATGCGTTTTCTTTATTTTCTTTAGTTAACTGATTGGTTCTTGCCATAATATGAATTTTAACAGTTGTCCAATAGGGCTGTCGGCTGTGTAGTAACCTGACTTCTGCACAACACAACTGATGGTCCCAACCCCATTGTTAAAGCAAGAAATTCCACTAATTAACCCTGATAAGGCACACCTGTGAAGTGAAAACCATTTCACGTGACTACCTCTTGAAGCTCATCGAGAGAATGCCAAGAGTGTGCAAAGCAGTAATCAGAGCAAAGGGTGGCTATTTTGAAGAAACTAGAATATAAAACATGTTTTCAGTTATTTCACCTTTTTTTGTTAAGTACATAACTCCACATGTGTTCATTCATAGTTTTGATTCCTTCAGTGAGAATCTACAATGTAAATAGTCATGAAAATAAAGAAAACGCATTGAATGAGAAGGTGTGTCCAAACTTTTGGCCTGTACTGTATCCACACTGTCCTGAGCCGAACCTGCGCTCAGACAAGGCCAAACTGTAAAACATGACTTTTGTCACATCAAACTGAAGAGGTGTTCCCTGAGAGGCTGACTGAGCTCCAGTCACTCACTACCAGCTCCTGACACAAGTCATTCAGTCTGACTCTCTGTCAGCATAAATATTGCAGGAGGATTTTTGAACACAGTTGACTTGAAAAATGCAGGTGTACATCTGGAGGAGAAAGATGACTTTAAAAATAGCTTGAGTGAAGAAATATTTGAATAGCAAATGACATACAGTATCATGGTAATGGCACACCCACAATGACAGATAAGCCTGGCTCCGAGGGCTTATCCAGGACTGTTAGAACAGGTCATATCATTGCTGTGAGCTCAGAGATCACTCCATTATTAAGTTATCATGCATCAAATTTGGGCATCTAGAGTTGAGGTTATCATGTCATCATATAATTGATTACTGCAATGTTATAATAACCCATCTTTCAGTCCTGGATAGGTTGACAGAAACTAATTAAAGGATCGGAGCTCCTTTAATTAAGTCATCTGTTTCCATGACAACGTGGCCAAGTGTTTCTAGAGCAAAGGTTTACACCATCTACCTTTGGCACTTGGTGAAAATGCAGGTGTACAGAGTTTGGACTCGCAAAGCAAATACTGGGAAATATAATCAGAATGCAGTATGTCCCCTTGAGAATATTCACAAGGCTATTCCAATAAAATCCCTTAATAGAGCCTTAAGGTGCGGCTCTTACTATATATAGGATCAATACAAGATGCATGAGATTCTCAAGATTTCCTGTGATATGGTATCCTTCAAAAAATGATTTTAGATTTTGTTGTTTTTTATAAGGGTGCACTCAACCCTTACAAAATGTTTAGTATTTGGTCAGAATGCATGATGGTCAGACGGGAAGATGACACCAAACAATAATAATATAACACAACAGTCATTCTTACAGCATCAGCATGTGCATTATATACTAATGGTCAGTGCTGTTGGATTAAAGCAGCAGTGGTATACAGGCTCTCAAACTGTTTCACAAATAAAGGGACATTACACTAATTAACCCTTTAAAACCTGAGCAGATTCATTACTTTTTTTTTTTCCCAAAACATGAGAAAAGGACAATGATTGGGTCATTTCTTGTTAAACAAGAAATGACCCAAAGATTAATAAGAAATTCAAAAAATGTAACAATTGCTAGGATAATTAGGGTATTTAAAAAAAAAAAATACCCTAAAATTAGACTTGATAAGTAGCCAAGACAGAAAAATATTTTTTCCTGTAACGTAATTTTAAATATATAATTTTAATAATTGTAAATAGTTTTATGGACATTTTTCCCTGGTGTTTTTGTTTGTTTGTTTCATGTTTTGAAATGTGCCAATTTGTTTATCTTTCAAGGGGCCCCAATTGATGAGATTTAATCCCTGGGTCCCATGAGGGAGGATTGTGGTGTTCCTATAGTTGCATGTTTGACTGCTGAAATACAGATTGGGTAGAGAAAAGTGGAGAGAAAGAAACCTAGGATGATCATAATGGGTTTCTCAAATTAGGATTAACTCTAGTTGAATTAAACGATAGCTAATTGCAGGGGCCCCAGTTTAGGACCCAGTGGTGTAAAGCACTTGCAGCAAACATGCACATCCCAGATGATTTCCTAGGATGATTCAGAGAGGCAGGTTGCCAGTTTGAGCTCGTAACTGTCCACCAGACTGTCATAAAGCGACTGTATCGCCTGTAGTGTAGCCCTACAGACACACATGCAGCAGGACAGTACAGTAATGCAGAGACAGCAGAGCAGAGCCGGGCTGCGGGAACACGCAGCGTCTTACCTTCAACTGCTATGCTGGATCAGTGCGTATCGGCGCTCCTGTCAGACCTGTCAAACAGCCATGAACGCAGGAGCCGGTGCCTCAGAGTGTGTCCCGCAGGTTCGCACCAACCAAAACAAATAAGCTCGCCGAGTGACAGCGCGCCGCATGTGTGTGCCGGCGTGTAATGTTTAAATAGCCACTCCTTTCACAGGAGGCAGGGCTGGAGGCTGGAGAGACGAGCCACCGTGCAGAATCCGCAGTCATCTGCGATGTGATGGGTCTAACCCCCCCTCACATCTCCCTCTCGTCCGCCCCTCCACCCCGCTCCGCCGACACCTCGCATCCAAACGTCGGCAATAATTCATGCATTTGTTCACCGACACGGCGGAGCTGCGAGAGGAGCCCGTTCATCGGTGTTGTTGCTGGGGGGGGGGACGAGGGGGGGACCAGGTGTCTGTGCGCGTCAGACTGGCTCAGTCCCGCTGACCTGCTGTAATGAAGGCGACCGCTTGAGAGCAATTACCGGTGTTTTTCCAACAGCAAGGTCTGACGCTGCGGTGAAACGCCTCAAAGCATCGCTGTTCGATTAGTCGCCCTGGTGGTCCCGGCCTGAGGGGGAGAGCTGTGCTCTGTAGTCAGAGGTGCAGGCACAGCATGGCGGGACAGCGCAGAGCTTTCAATTAAAGGAGCACAAGGACATGGAAAGATGAAGATTAACCTCGCCTGGATCTTTCCTCCAGGCGTCAAAAGGAGAGACAAGTTTTAGTAGCCCTTTATTTTGACAGTCTAATTCATTGGTGCTCAAACTTTTTTCAATAATGTTCCCACTTTGAAATATTTTTTTAGCCAGGTTCCCCCTGACCAGTGCAAAAAAAATGTAGAAAAAAAATCCCCTATGCAGATGGCCAATCTAGCTCCATCAGTGTGTAAAACAACTACCTGATACTGGAGATTTTGTTGTTTCTGTTTTTGCTTCTTTTCCTCTTCTTTCTCCTTGTTTTCAGCTGTGTCGCTGCTATGTTTAATCCACACATCAGTTTTCTAGATTTTTTTGTCTGGCTTCCCGATCACAGTGAACAAATTTAGTAGTAACAGTGAACAGTTTTTAAACAGAAACACACAGATTTGACACCTTCAGGAAACCCAGAGGGAATACTGAATATAAATGGGGTTTATTAAACTTACATTTTTCTTTGAGCTTATAATAGCATAGACTAATTATTTCAGGAATTATGCAAAATTTATTATACCCCCAGCAGTACTCCATTCTACCCCTATGGGTACGTGTACTCCTATTTGTGAAGACTATCTATTGGTATAGGCTACTCAGCCATCAGGTGACGGAAAATAGATGTTCAACAAAGTGCCTGTTATGTTAGTCCATCCCTGCAGACTGACTGACTCTAATTCTACAGCCAGCACTAACTGACCCAGAGACCGTACTTATAGACAACTTTTCACACTATTCAGAGAATCACCCAAAGCTCAGTAGATTTTTAGTGGCACATTATCTCTTGAAAGTTGAGAATCAGCCATGTGGTCCTGTGTAGGCCTATGTTGGCTCCCCACACCACTACTGGTCACTACTTAATCCAGTGCCTCACTACTGTGTAGCTGTCAAATAATATAACAACCAGCCTCTTAACTATGATGGCATATTATGGCCATTGTTGGGGAAAAAATTACAGAGCAGTGGGAGGGGAGGTAATATTCAGAATAAAAAAACTCAGGTTCAATTTCCAAGATTAAAGTTGTAAATTTACAAGAAAAAAACTCACATTTATGAGAAGAAAAATCTGAGATTATTAAGTCACAAATTTACAAGAAAAATCGTTTTTCTTTTACTTTATGGGCAAGGAAACACGTGTTGACTGTGTGAGGTTGGATCAGCCTCACTCTGCAGACGCTGCTGATCGCTGTGTATCAGGCCTGCAGCTGATCACCTCATCAGATTCTACTTTGACATGGGATTTAGGAACAAGGAAATTCTGCTGATTTGAGCCCAGAATCACAAGATTGTTTTCTTCTGAATCGGCCCAAGTCACAGCAGTGTCTCTTTAAAGTCCAGATGCTGATGACAAGATTGAGATTCTGGGCTCAAATCACCAGGATTTCCTTGTTTATAAATCCGATAGTATAAGAAAAAAGTTTTTTCTCATAAATTTGATTTTTTTTTCTCATAATTTAACACTTTAATCTTTGAGATTATTCCAGAGAATATTACCTCCCCTCCCCCAGAGAGATAATAAACGTTTTTGCTGTTCTGCTTCTCTGAAAGTGCAGATCTCTGCAGATAAATATATCTAAATTTCAGATCAGTCATGTTTTTGTCACAGCAATCAGCACTGAAGCCACAGAAAAAGTTCATTCAAAGCACCCTACCTTGTAGTTTTGAATAGAAGCTCAGCGACAAAATAATCCAAGAAATCCAACAGCCTTGACAGAATGAAATAATATTTACGGATGGAGTTTGCTGTGGACATCCTCTGCTGTGGACACCCCTGGTTATGCAATAGACATGAAATAGGATGCCACCGCTGCAACAAGTTAGTGGGTGAAATTTCTTCTCTCCTAGATTCAAGATTCAATATTCAATATATTTATTGCCATGTCAACAAGTTGATAGGAATTTGTCCTGGTAGACTCTCTGACATAAATATCATAAACAAGGACAGTACAGCAGCACATCACATACAAAAAGATGAGCATAAACACAAACAGACAGTAAACAATAAGCAATATGCAATACCCAGCGGCATTGAAAGTACATGCAGTTATGTTAAAGTGCTACTTACAATGTAACCTGTATATACATAACCAATAAAGTCAGTGCAAGTTCAGTTGTCTAATAGCTAAAGGGTATGTGCCATCTCTGAAGCGGGATGTTGAGCACCTAATGCTTCTATATCTCCTGCCTGATGGGAGGAGACTGAAGAGGGAGTGTGCTGGGTGAGAGTGGTCAGCTATGATTTTTTTAGCCTTCCTACTTATTCTTGTGAAAATAGTGATGAAAGTGAAGGGAGGCTACATCCTATGATCTTTGATGCTCGGCGTACTACCCTTTCCAGCCAAGTCTTGTCCTGAGAGGTTGTGTGACCAAACCAGACAAGCATGGAGAATGTGAGCACACTTTCAATAGTAGATCTGTAAAAGTGAATCATGGCTGCCTGGCTGACCCTGAACTTTTTGAGCTGCCGCAGGAAATAGAGTCGCTGGTGGGATTTGATGATCTTAATATTGGTGCTGAGATCCCATGATAGGGATTCATGGATGGTGGTCCTGAGGAACTGGAAAGAGGTGACCCTCTCTACCTCCTCCCCATTGATGGAGAGGGGGGTGAGGGGACTAGAGATCTTCCTAAAGTCGACTACCAGTTCTTTGGTTTTTGAGATGTTAAGTATCAGGTTATTGCTTTCACACCAACTCACCAACTCCTCAACAGATATTCCACCATCAGCTGTAAGTGGTATTATTGCAAAATCAAAGTGTTTAGGAACCACAGCAACTCAGCCACCAGGTGGCAGCACCATGTAAAGTTACAGAGCGGGGTCGTCGAGTGCTGAGGCTCATAGTATGTAAAAGTGGCTGATGCTCTGCTGACTCAGTAACTGCAGAGCTCCAAGCCTCCTCTGGCATCAACATCAGCACAAAAACTGTGAACCTGGAGCTTCATTGCATGGGTTTCCATGGCCGAGCAGTCACATGCAAGCCTTACATCACCAAGCACAACGCCAAGTGTTGGATGGAGCGGTGTAAAGCACGCCGCCACTGGATTCTGGAGCAGTGGAAACAAGTTCTGTGGAGTGACCAATGCCGCTTCTCTATCTGGAGGTCTGAGGGACGAGTCTGGGTTTGGTGAATGCCAGGAGAATGTTCCCTGCCTGACTGCATTGTGCCGACTAAAGTTTGCTGGAGGAGGGATAATGCTATGGGCTGGTTTTTCTGGGGTTGGCCTCGGCCCCTTAGTTCCAGTGAAGGGAAATCTTAACGCTTCAGCTCACCAAGACATTTTGGACAATTCTCTGCTTCCAGCTTTGTGGGAACAGTTTGGGGAAGGCCCTTTTCTGTCCCAGCATGATTGAGCCCCAGCGCACAAAGCAGCTTCATAAAGGCATGGCTGGCTGAGTTTGGTGTGGAAGAACTTGACAGTCCCACACAGAGCCCTGACCTCAACCCCATCGAGCACCTTTGGGATGAACTCGAACAGAGACTGCGAGCCAGGCCCTCTGGTCCAACATCAGTGTCTGACCTCACAAATGCTCTTCTGGATGAACGGGCAAAAATTCCCACCGACACACTCCAAAATCTTGTAGAAAGCCTCCCCAGAAGAGTGGAAGCTGTTCTCCCTGCAAAGGGGGGGACAACTCCATATTAATACCTATGGATTTAGAATGGGATGCCAGAAAAGTTCCAGTAGGTGTGATGTGTAGGTGGTCCAATAGTTTTGTCTATGTGTAGTTTGAATGCAAATTTGCGTGAGACTGTAAATTTATGGTTAAATCACTTGTAGGCTATGCTTCCCAGACTTTGGGGGCCATAGTGGTTCAGCGCACCAGGAAATGTGCCTTTCATGGCCAATTGGTAACACTTTAGGGTTCTGGCAGAATAGACATTCGTATACAGCTTATATAATCATAAAAGTGTATTGGTCAGTTAAGACCTACAGTATTATTCATGGGCTGCCATAAAATTTCCTTGATAAAATAGCAGGCCTATGAAATTCAGCTCAGTTACCAACAGGGGGTCGTAACATATTGATTTTTCTACCATGGAAACAGAGGAGGGAGAATCTAGCGACTTGGAAGGGAGACTGGGGTTATCATAATGCCACAACCACTGGACATTCACAGCACATTTATCATAATACCACACTGCAGCGCAAAGCCCATTAGTGAGGCCTTAATGGAAAAAGCACTCCAAAGTCTAGACACCCGTTGAACATAATAATCAAACCACAACGCAGAGATCAGCCAACACTATGTCTGCTTGATGAAATCACTTTTTACATTTTTACTGTTCTTTAAATAAAGGTTTCGGCTACTGACAGACGTCTCAAGTGATTTGAATGAATGTCTGTATAATAAAATATGTCCATCACACTGCATGCATTGCTATGTTAAACTGTGAAGGTGTGGCAAAGAGCTAATTTTTCCATCCTTTCATAGCTTCACAAATCACAGAGCTCTGTTTTATTGCCAAACATTCCTCCCTTGAAACACAGAGTACACCCTGCAACTAACATAATGCTACTGGATCTCTGAAGTACTTTAATAAGACAGTAATACCATTTTTTTTTGTAGCAGTCGTAGCAATTTCTAGTGAATTAAATTATGATATTGAATTATGATATTTTCCTCATTGTGCTGTGAACCCCCTGAAAGCATCTCAAACACTCCACTTTTAAAATCACTGTCTTAGTATGAGCTGCACAAAAAAGGGATGGCATAGATTTATGAAGTCATGGAATGACACAAAACATAAAGATTATAAACATGCCCAGATTATCCCATGAAAAAGGCATTACCAACACACTGCCATTAGTTACTATTCACCACGTATTCTACTGCGTATTGTACCAACAGCCATTAGCAGCCCATACTGACACATAATTTCTTGCCATTATCTGTAACCTAACACCAATGTGTGTTGTGTGTTACGAAGACTAGAGGTTCAGGCAGTGCATAAAGAGAGTGCATAAAGCTCTCAAGTAAAACACCAATAGGGAACGCAAAGATGATTGACAGTTCATGCCTGGATTGTCCCACTAGGGCTCCCAAGGCATGGCAAGCATGGACTGTACTGTTGTGCATGAGCCCAAATGAGTGTCAAGTACCCACCCAGCCAAACGACTACCTCATCAGATGAGTCAGGCAAACATATCAAATATTGCTCAATGTACAACCGAATCACAATATACACTGTATGAACCAAAGCATTGGGCCACACCTCTTAATCACTGAATTCAGCTGTTTCATTCAGTCCCATTTCCACAGGGGTATATAATCAAGCAACTAGCCCTGCAGTGATTTCAATGAATGTCTGCTTAATAAAAATATGTCCGTCACACTGTACACAATGCTATGCTAAACTGAAGGTTTAACTTAAGGTGTGGTAACGGGCTAATTTTTCCATCCTGAAGTAGCTTCTCAAATCACTGAGGTCTGCTTTATTTGCCAAACACTCCTCCCTTGAAACACAGAGTCCACCCTGCAACTAACCTAATGCTGCTGGACCTCTGAAATACTTTTATTAGGCAATAATACCAAATGTGATTCAAATATAATATGCTAAATTTTATAGTCAGAATTGTTTGTATTTGACAGTTTGTTCACAACTGTTTGACATCCCAGTAACCTTTTGCACAACAGTGCAAAAAACATCTAGCTCACTTTAACACTTTAAAATGATAATGCACAATTATTGTGAATTTTAATAATAATTTTCACGAATTAAGCAGGAGGCTTATTCTAATTATTAAATTATGATGATTATGATGAACAACAAAGAAATGATTAATAATTACTATCACTCCTAATCATTAGCCAATACAGAATTATTTAAAATCATTCAACGTTGTTAAATATATAATAATGTCATGGCTTTTCTTGCCAGGGCTCAACCAGCAGGTAGATGTGCGGTGCCTGGGTGCACAGGGCTCGTAACTCAAGCACAGGCCCTAAGTGGTAAGTAATACAGCAATCTATGATATCAATTAACACTATT
Source organism: Myripristis murdjan (assembly GCF_902150065.1). Taxonomy (NCBI): domain Eukaryota; kingdom Metazoa; phylum Chordata; class Actinopteri; order Holocentriformes; family Holocentridae; genus Myripristis; species Myripristis murdjan. Next base: position 4,335,880 of record NC_043995.1, on the reverse strand, counting down.
AGTTCATAAGGAGTTAGAACATTTATTATAACCAAGGTTATTGGTAGTTACCTCAAGTAGCAATCAATTCTTGATCATTATCAGTAAATGCCTTATCTCATTATGATTCATTCATCAGTATTAACATATGCTTAATTCATGTACCATTATTTTAAGTGTTAGCGATAAAGCTTATATGGCAGCTTCTTCCAATTTCATTCTCATGAATCACTTCCTGGGTGCTGAGATGATTTCCTGCCAGCGTACACGACAACGCCAGAAATGGATTTGGCAAGCAGAGCAAATCTGCTGTATCTCAACTAATGTGAACTGGACACTCCTCTCTGTAGCAGCCCCACCCAAATGGCAAAATTCTGTTAATGGGGTGAGAAATCACTTAAATCTAATGCAGGTTGACAAAGTGTTTGTATCTTCAAGTGGGCCGCCGTCAAGGAGGGAAAGGAGGCCTGTGGAGGCCAGCAATAATCATATTCATGGTAAATATAAGCAATGATATCCAAACTTAGTTTTGAACCAAATACTCACCACTATGTATTGCTGCTTTAGAAAAATGTAACGTGTTTCTCCTGAAAATGGTATCTCCTGTGAACTGCAGGCAACCTGAGACCCACATGACCTGAGAAACTGACTAATCTAAACTAACTACTAGCTAATGTTGGACTAAATTTTCTCGCTATGCCAGGACCTGCACATAAATTGGGATTGAGGTAAGAAAGGAGAACAAGGGGGAGCTGGCAACAGCTTTAGGCCCAAATAATAAGGTAATGACCAACTTTATTCAGTCAGCTCAGACAGCTGCTCCCAGCCAGGCTGAAGAGGCCGACACTTGCCAGGAAGCTAATGTTACAGCTAATGTTGTCATGGTTCTGTGTTTTGACTTGTGGTTTTGGACTTTAGTTGAACTTGATCTTTTGAGTTTCCCCTGGACTTTATTTTTGGATTTTGTGGACTTGTCTGTTCTTGGTCTCTTGTGTTTTCCCCCCAGACTCTGTGTTTGTGGACTTTGTTCTTTGAGTTCTGTTCATGCTGTCGTTTACTTTCCCTGCTGTGTCTCTCATTCGTGTTTTCACCTGTGTCTTGTTTGCCCCTCCCTGCTTCCCACACCTGTCCTGAGTTGTGTATCAGCCCTGATTGTCCTGCTCCCTCCCAGTGTTTCCCTCAGCCAATCCTCTGTGTTCTCTCTTGTGTCCAGCCCCTCCTGCCAGGATTTGAACCTAACCTCTATGGAGAGCATTGGTAATGCTGTTGGAAGAGTTTAACAAGGCCAGAAAAAAGGCAGATCTTGTCATTAATGTCAAGAATGTGACATTTAATTCCGTAATATCCTTCAGCTGTTTATGAACAGTGCAATTTTCAGATTCAATTCAATATTAAATGACGTGGGCTTTGTTTATTTGGTGCATGCACCTCTATTTTTGTGGAGTGCTGGAGTTCATGGCCTGCCTCACTCTGCAGCGCATGCACTGCACATATAACACCAGGTATTCACTGAACTAGAAAGGACAGGCGTGCTATGGCCTTGAGTGCCACAGGGTGAGGGAACACATAAGATGTGTTAGTGTGCAGAATCACACAGCTAGATTCCTTGAAATTTGTGGGTTATTTCATCTTTGGATTTTACAACTGATTTTTTTTTTTTAGTGAAACAATTGCATGTTTATTTGAAACAATGTTATACATGATCACTGAGGACAAGAATGGATCCAGCTAATCCCCTTATAATAATGGCAAGGTCGTTATTATACAAGAGTGGAAGTGTTAGACACCTGGCAAGTGGGATTACAGTGATAATAGGAAGGTTTTTGACCAGACATTACATTTTTCTATGGAGGTTAATGAGTCAGATTACACTAGGAGTACATGGAAGGAGAGGAGGACGGTAAGGGCTGCTTTCATAAGTGCACAAGTAGAGTTGAGTGATAGAGTTAATGACGAGGAACAAAAAGACATCCAACAAAAGATGACCTCCACTTGCTTCCTGCATGCAAGCGACGCAGTGTGAAAACCCTCTCTGCTGTAGCTCTCACTTCAGAGCCTGCAGAGTAAAAAGCCTGTGCCACATTTCCTGCATTATGAAAGGAGCAGTTAACCCTACCTGACCAGCTGCAACTGGTATGGTGCCAGGAGATAACAATTGCTGCTTTCAATGAAATAATGACCCACTTTCCAGTGCCGTACCTGCACATCCTGGAGCCTCCTGTCATCCTCCAGCAGTCTGAGTGGAGCAAGCTGACACCCTGTGGTGAGCTGGAGCCGGCAGTATGGCTTTAAAGCTAAAATACATTTAAAGGCTACAATACAGATGAGTGCATTGCGGCGAATTTTCAGCCTTGTGTTTTCAAAGCTATAATTTCATTAGCTTTTGTGTGTTGATATTTTAAATCAAAGAAATCAAGGAGCCTGTGGGCAGGCTTTTATTGTGAAAAAGTCTACCATCTGAACAAAACTCACTTTAGTTCATTATTTATCTTGTTTAGATATTGCAACTGATTTTGTGTTTTTGTTTTTGCGAATTTTTGGGTAATTTATTGCTAATTTTTTCTCTCTTTTTTTTGGTATTTTATTTATTTATTTGTTTGTTTATTTTGGCTGATTTACTGGTAATTTTCAGTGATTATTGTATTAAAATGTTTATGAATATTTTTGTGAATTTTCATGGCATTTTCCTTTCTGTCTTTCTTCATTTCTATTGAGTTTTTTTTTTTTTTTTTTACTTTATTTTGTTATTTATTTATTTGTTAATTTCAATCTCACTGCATTTTCCCCCATGCTTTTGAAAGAAATCAAGTGAATTTGCTCAAAGGTTTAATAAGGGCAGGTGTTATTGTAAAAACATTTAAACATTACTGCATAATATCTTTAGTGACTTGCAGCTTGTCCATGATAGTCAGCAGTGAGCTTATACTAAATCTACTGTATGTGTACGGTGTTCACATTTTTCGACCTCCTATTGTAACTTTTTATTATTGCTTAAATATTCCTCCACCCTTATAACCTTGCATACAATTTCCAATATTATTCTTTTCACAGCAGCAAATATTGCAACTCAGTCGGCTCTGAAACTGCAGCACTGACAACAGTTTGCATCATTCTTGTTGTACTTAATGTTTCTGGGAACAGCTGAAATTTTTATGGTAACATCATTCATTGTAATTGTTCAAAGTACTCTCTCTCTCTCACTCTATTCTATCATTTATCAGCTTCTCCTCCTCCCTCTGTGGGACCTCCTAGCTACCTTTCACATCTCCTCGCTCTGTATTCTGCTCAGCTCGCTGCAGTGTTTGTCTGGGCCCTAACCACATGTTGACTCCCTGGTTTTGGCCAGCCAACACAACAGTGTGACTCTGGGAGGTTTTGTCTCCTGTTTGTGTCTGAGCAGGCCCTGCATTGATCAGTCTTGCATTTACTCTCCTTCTGTCTGTGAGGACTAAGGTCAGCCAAGGCCAGCACCAATATTTATGGACTGAAGCTGCTGAAAACAACATTTGGAGCAAATTCAGCATCAAAAACACTCAGAATTTCATTCTTGGCATGGTGGAAAACCTCTGACACAGATTTACAATGACTGTGAATAATAATAATGAACAATGTCAACAATAATAACAGCAAAAATAAAATATATTCATAATGTCTAATTTGAATCAGTCCATTTTAGTTTATCGTGTCTAATAAATACAGTAAAAATGTACCTAAACAAGCTGCTTTGGATCAGAACTGAATGACACTGACAGTTTTATTTTATTTATTTATAAAAGGCAAACATTGGCCTGATATATCAGTTTATCCCTGGTGTGGAGATACATACACACAAACGCCCTTCTACCTGTTTCTTAGAATGCAAACTAACTGCTGGTCACTCTGTCCAGCTGACCCGTCCAGAAATAGCTCAGTGGTCAGGTGTCACACACCAACCGCTCTCTGCGTCGTAAAACGCTGATCAAGGAATGCTGGGACAGGTGCCAACTCGAGTCGGTCCTGCACAATAAGCTGACTATACAGCCCCCACCCCTCTCGGCAGCATGTTTTACCCCCCTCTGCCACCATGGTCCTGCTCTCAGTAGCTCTGTGTAGAAGACAAGATAGCCCTGTATGTCCTCCATTGGTGCATGCTGATGAGGAAAAAGCTAAAGGTTGCAACTGATTGCATTAGATTGTAATATAACATCAATCATGTTGAACTTGTTTGTGCGTCGACTCACACATGCAGACACACACCTGCAGCAGGGCAGGAATTATTCTAAGAACAATACTGCCCTCCGCTGGAGATAAAAAAACTACCCACCTCTCAAATTCTCTCCAACCTGGAGCGGAGTTCAGCAAAGGTCGTCGATTATTTGACCGATTCCTCCTGAGAACACTCTTATTAAACCAAATGAAAGAGGAGTTTGTTGCTTCCATAAAGCCTCAGACATAATATTCCCCACATCGTTTATGATCATCCCATCCCTCACACACTCAACATTCTCCAGGCATCTCCTTTCCTTACCCAGCGGAAATACCACCTTAGCCACCGTGAGTCTTTTTCTGTTTAAAGCATAATAAGACTCTTTATTTTTTATGTGTTTGTGTGAATGGAGGAGCATATTTTCAGAAAGCGATCACGCCAATAGAGCCATAAAGTAATGATGGAAATCTGGAAGGCTATGGGAAACGTTACGTTCAGTCTATATGATTTACATAAACAATAAATGGAAAGACTGAACGCTTCCCCACAATGAGTCACTGTTTTGGAGCAGATTGTCCGATGGCAGAGCTCGTGCAGGCAATAAGAGTGCTGCAATGCTTTGATGTATAGTATGTTTGCTACAAAGTATGACTGCATATCAACAATATTAAAGTGGATATATAATCTGATTATTCCCGACCGCCAAACACACTTCCACACACACACTCGCAGCACACAGAAAGGCTGATGCAGTACCGTCCATATATGTACATAATCTCCCCTCATCCACTCACAAGTCACACATACACACTGTACACAGCGAATTCAAAACCACATATACACACAGACGCACTGACTCACGCTAAACCATGTACACACATGCACACACACACACTCCTACATACCTCCCCACTATTGGTCCAGACCCAGACACCGCATGCCAGTGCACCTCACTCTCAGAGCCGCAGGCCGCAGGAGTAGAAGAAGAAACAGATGGGTACCAGCTGTTTGGATGAGAGCCCCGCTTACACAGCTACTGTATCACGCACACACACACGCACGCATGCACACACACTCACACAAACAGCCAGTCAAGCTCTTTAAGTGCGTTATTTCGTGGATTACCAACAGATTTACTCAAATATAGGGGCAATATCACAAATTTTGAAAGTGGTACTTGCAGCATTTTTAAACATTATCAAAATAACTGCAGTTCCTTGGTATAATTACTGTAAACAAAAGGTGGCGCCAACTAGTAGCATCTGTGTCATACCAAATGTATTGTCAAACTGAAGAATAGAGGATATTTGCTACTTGGTCAAAGGTTTTCTCTTTGTCTTCACTGCTGAAGATAAGAAGTTGTGGAGGTGATTTTTCCATCGCCCTTTCACTTCCTCCAACACCCTGCCCAGACAGTAGGGGCTCTATCTTCCTCTCATTGTTACTGAGTGCTGGATACTGGCTGGATGCTCCAAATGCTAACTGTTAGCCTCCTGCCATTGAGATGTCCTTCCCCCCAGCTAACATTCTTAAAAAGAACCATCTTAATTCATTTATAGGAAGTGCAGGAGTTACCTTTCTGGATGTTTCTAAGAGGAAAAATACAGTTTTGAACAGTAATTTGCACAAAACCATCCATGTGCTTTCGGTAGTAGAAATGATGTTTAACCTTATTTAAATGGATGAAAGTGGTTATTTTTCAGAGTGTTAGCTGGGGGGAAGTCCAGCTCAGTGGTAGGAGGCTAACAGTTAGCATTTGGAGCATCCAGCCAGTATCCAGCACTCAGTAACAATGAGAGGAAGATAGAGCCACTACTGTCCTATAGAACAGCTGGGGGGAAGGGAAATAATATAGGAAAATTTCCAAATGGATGAAGTATCCCTTTAAGGTCAACAATTCTTATGGCAACGTGTTGAATTACTTTTCACAGACTTGTTTTCTCAATAACCAACAACCCAGATGTCTCTTTCTGTCTTTCTTTCGTTCTTTCTTTCAGGAATCCTGGGATTTCTGGTCCAACCTCAATGATTGACTTCCTCACTATGAGTCAACTGTGAGCTCTTTAGCTTGTTACGACAACATGACTCCCGAAAACCAAAGCCTCTCCTTCTGTTCTGCTCACAGCGAAAGCCTGAGATGCATCTGTGCCCTCAGCTTGAATGTCTGAGAACCATTAGTAACAGTCAGCACTTGATCCCTATTATTACATTTGCTTTGAACGCTATCTGTCTCATTAAGTAAAAAATACAGCACTGTGTGAAGTTTTGAGTTCGCTTCATCAGTTACTCGAAGCTGCTGTGACAACTGTGTTCTTCATCATTGCGGCTGGCTTGCCGCCACTAAAAAAACGGGATTTAAGCGTTTAACATTAAACATCACAGAACGCCAGCTGTACGGCGCACATTGTGTAGTTTGGAGGAACCAACGCTCAACGCTCTACCAGACATTGAACGCTGTACAGGAAAGAAAAATGACAAAATGGAAATGGTATTGTGTGTATGGTTGACCACGATCGTCCTGTGATTTCCAGCTCCGGCGCTGATGTGGTCTGGCCAGTGTGGCTTTAAAGGGCAGACCAGAGCAACAGCAGGCTGGTTGGGATCTTTTTCCCTCTCTACGCCAACAGGATGTCTTTAATGAACCACAGTGTGTTTGAACTGTCGCATCTCACCATGGAGCAGTCCAGCCCTCATCACTGGCGTGCACAACATGAAAAGGAATACACAGAGTGAAATAAGAAACATACTAAAAACTGAAAATGTATCAAATCCAGGAAACATTGTCTCCGACACAAAGACCACAAATCAAACGTCGACCACAATGGAGGGGAATGTCTTTGGTTAATGTATTGTAGAGGTTTTAGATGACTGGTGCGGCCCTGTCCCTGTTGGGCCTAAGCAAGTGTTTTTAATGTCCGTGCCACATCTTCATGTCAGTTTTGTTGCAACCTCAGCCTAAGATTGCAGTCTATATTTTGCAAAGATTGTGTTTGGTTGACTTATTTCTGAGGGTTTCGAGACATTCTGCTGTGCACCACAGGTTCCACTGTGTTGGGACTGGCCCCATCAGATTCCTCGACTGGAAGACATGCTGGTGGGTGACTTTACCTATTATGTCCACAAGATGGTGTTGCTGGTGTACTGAATAGAGCAAGCCAACTACAGTGCCAGCTTTTGTGGTACCAACAAAGAGAAAACAAGTTCACCTCGTTATCACGATATCTGCAAACTGAGGTGATGGTTCAGTAACTTTGAGTGTTGATATGGTGCATATTGTTTCAATTTCTCTAAACTGTTGTTCCAGACCATGCCATAGCAAAAATACTCAAAATACACCATGTTTGATCTTGTGGGTTCTTGTGAAACTGGAAATGAACGGTGATTAACTATAATGATGATCATCACGATGAAAGGTTGTATGCCACAGGTTAGAGTGTGTGCGCTCCTTGAGAAAAGCTGCAAAGGAATATCTGCATAATATCTCTGGAGCTGTGTGTTTGTTGTGTAATACTGCACCAGGAACAAAACAGCAACATTCCACATGATGAAACATTATACCAGTTAGCATTTTTAAATTTTGGCAGCCAATAAATAAACAGGTATTGTATTTCATCAAAAATTGTATGCTGGGAAGAATTTAAAACAATGCGTGAATAAGTACCACAAAGTGGCATGCCTCTCCACGTTGCATGCTAGTTGAAAACAAATGGACTGGTTAACTCTAGCGCTCTTTTATTTGTGTGCTTGCCTGTGTGTGTGTGTGCGTGTGTGTGTGTGTGTGTGGTGTTGTAGTGGGAGACTTTGTAGTGTTGAGTGAGAAAGAAGGATATGGCTATGATTAAAGTAGGCACTAAAGCAAAGGTGGTAATTGGGATCATAAACACTCACTTTTCCATTTAACCCTCTAATGAAGCGTTCCTGTTTATTTTGAGCAGCCAATTCATCAGAAAAACGAGCGTCTACTTGAACCCTGTTGGAGCATTTGGCACTGCCCAGATCTGTTCGCATTATGGTGGCAGCACAATGAGGGATGTCAACCATAGCACGTGTTTTTTTTTTTTTTTTTTTTTTTTCTGACTGGACCATTTTTATGCCAAACAACCTCAAAAATTAAACCATGAGATACTGCAAGCTGTCATACTCCCTTTCTGATGACAACTAACAGTTATTTTATGATGAAGTGTGGTACTTTTGCCTCAGCAGGGTGAGAAAGTTTCCACTGCACTGCATTCTGGTCTACTGAGCCAATGAGGCTGCTGCTGGTGGAGAACTAAGCATCTCTGCTATTTCTGTGATGACATTCTGCCTATAGGACTGTTGCTCTTTGGTTGTAGGGGACTGGCAGCAAGACCTGATGTTTACCATATCATTTATGTTTTAGATAGCCTGAACACTGTCTGACATTAAATTCCATTATTAGAGCACTGGAGGTATCTAAATCTGATGTCACATCGTCTATACCTGACCAGTCATCAAAGCAGCAGCAGTAGTAAGGAATAATTTTAAAGGTTCATTGTGTAATATCTCTGCTTTTCTAAAACATATCTTGCAATATGACTCCTATGAGCAAGGGTTTTGGAATGGTAGTGAATGAAATAAAGATTTTTGTACTTGTGAATGACATAAAGCAAACCTTCTCTGAAGATTTCTGCATTGTAGAAACATGGCAGTGAGATGAGTCTGTGTTTTAGTTGTAGTTTGAAATCCCACCTCCGGTGCGGGGCGCTCCCATGCCCGTGACGTCCGGCTCCTCAGCAGACTGGGCTCACGCTCAAGCAGCCCTCCATGAACTACAGGGAGCCCGAGTGAAACCAGAACCTCTGCCTTTTTGCTCCACAAGTAAGAAAAGGTCATTCAAAATCCCACAGACATTCCAAATTACACTAAAGCTAACCGGCGCTTAACAACATGTTTTGCTGCTCACTTTTTGTTTAGACAGAAATGGTCAGTCATATCTGTTGGGAAACCGAAAAACAGTGGGAATCAATTTGGCTGCAGCCTGGAACAAAACACTGTGCCAAGAAAAAAGGCAGAGCACAAGCTAAGTAACGGCTGGGATGTGTAATTTGAGCGTGTACAAAAATTCACAGGATGAGTTTTTAACTGTTTTTTTTTTTTTTTTTTTTTTTTTTACTTTTAGTTAGATTAGCGGACACCCATTGAGCTTCAAATATGAGCAGAAAGAGCTCGCTATCATGTCTATGATCATCCAAAAATTCCTGGAAATGGGAAAATGGGGAAATACACTGTGAAACAGAGGTTAATGGAGCGAGGTGGGACTTGGGCAGCTTTCCATGAACCGTCAGACCTTCTGACTTCCCAGCTGGAGTCTGACCAACCAGAGTCAGTAACCATAGCTAGCTGGTCATCTTTACTTCTAATGCTAGGTCTGTTCATCAAATTAAAAGAATACACTGCTATAAAAATATACCATCATAAAGACCACAGATTGAAGTAAAAAAAAATGTTTCAAATAAAAGTACTTCTCATCATTATGACTTATCGCAGCTTAAGTGGCATTCCTTTGTATTTTTCCATGTACGATTTCTCTGGATCTAGTTGACATTAGCATGGTATTATGGCTCAGCTTTGTTATCCTACCCCGAAAAGCCATATAGCTATTTGATGAACCAATTTTCAGTAAAAAATAATAAATTAATAAATGACATTCAGAAATACTTTGCGCCCTCGGATTATTTCTCTTAAGAAAAAAGTCATTCGAACGCATGGATTGCAAATCTGAGTGTGAGGTTTGCAAATTCAGGGCCATGGGTTCGTAATTTGTGCGCATGGATTATGAATCAGATAGCTCTGTTTATAAACCATGCACATAGATTTCTCAACTGAGGGTACAGATTTACACACATGGGTCTATTTTTCTCAGCTGACCCCAAAGCAGATTCTCAGAATGTCCTCAAAATGTCCAAAACTATGCAGAAAACAAAGTTGGATGACAAAAACAAGCAACCAGCAGCAACATTTCATTTATATATAGATACAGATATATTCAACATGTATTATATTAGTTTGCCCAATACAGGGTTGGCAAGACCGTCGGGTAGCAGCTGCCACCACAAGCCACCCCCTCGATCTGGAGATTGTTTACCAAAAGTTGCATTTTCATTCATTGAACATTATATTTTAGTGTGAACAGATGGCATAAATGTGAGGAAAAAGTAAAAAAATAAAAATAAAAATAACAGTCCTGGTGTGGACATAGCCAGCTGTATGATGAGGCTGGTTTCATCATGTACTTTACACACTACCCCCCCTGAAGTGAGAGAAAACCTCTTTCATTTTGTCCATTTTTGATTAAAATTGGATATCCGCATACTGATATCGGTCTAACACACACATAAAACACACATGCAGCGGGTGTAGTCTCTTCAGCTTCTCACATAGGAAATCGAGGCCATAAAACTAAGTTCTTTATGGCAGCTGGGATAAGATACAGTAGCAGTGTGGCTCACAGGGTCAGGAAAGGGTCAAATCCCGGCCATAACTCTTCCGCTTAACACTCATTTTTCACGTATTTCTTTGCAATTAACCTTCACAATGTGTCTCCATTTCGTTCCATCCCTGGTTTTGTCTTTCTGGGGGTGCAGACCACTGGAGGACAGAGCTGTCATGCATCCCGGATCAGGCCTGCTTTACTGCTGATCTGGGGTCTGCCGGGCTCTCCTGACGCCCTGATTGTGCGGCGCGTCAGACAGAGGAGATATAAGGCCGCAGAACAGCCAAAGCAACCGGCAGCTCATAATCATAAATATCAGAGGAATATTTACGTTGTTGCTTTTCTCATCAGGGTTAAGGGTGTTTTCTGTCAGGGGAGGAAAAAGTTGCAGGCTCTAGTAGGAATTCAAGTCTGCTGAATCGAGCATCAGGAAGCCGATGCTGCATTTGATATGTGTTTTTAATAAGATGTGTCCTCCCTTTGCAGAATCCGAGTTGATCCAAGCTGTCAGAGACTCTGAAATACACGGTCAGCTCATCAGCACGAGGTGTATTTTCACTGTTTTGACAGAAGCTTTATTATGACTGGAAGTGTTTAACTAAATATTACTGCTGCCCTCTGGCTGCCTAGATTAGGATCTGTTTGACATTCTTCTTCCCTTTAAAAAGCAACAGATATCTATTAGGCCATCTGCGTTTTCCAGTTCGACCCCACTTTCAAACCTGATTCTTTTCGACTTCCCCGCTCGCCCAGCACGAGCAACGTTAATTTATTGTAATCCTTTGAAGCAGGGACCTGGAGGAAGCTCACCCAGTCAATGTGTTCCCTTTTGCCTCTCCAAATCCAAATGCTATGTGGCATGTTTGACATAGTGAATGAAAGGAATAACGCAGGTTGTCAGGTAGGAAAGAGCCAGGCTGCGAGGCCACAGCAATCAGGAAAACTCGGTCCAACGCTAGGCATGACTTCAATAAAATACCTCCAGTCTAACTTTTAAAAGCATTAGTCCAAGGCAAATTAAAAAGTAAAGTGCAATTAAAAGAAATCACTGTGTAAATGTTAGCATGTGGAAGTTTTTCTTTTTCTTTTCCTTTTTTTTTTTTTTTTTTTTTTTTTTTTGTCCTTCCTCCTCACTGAAACAAAGAATGCCCCAGAGGCAGGGCTGCGCAGCTGCTGAATATTACTACATCCATGTGTTTTGAATAAGGCAGCATTATAATCAAAATCATAAAAAAGGTAATGTGGCTCCCTTAAACATTTAAATACAAGTTACCCAGTGCAGAGTTCATGCATTTGTGAGCACTTTTTCTTTTCTTTTCTTTTTTCTTTCTTTCTTTTTTTTTTTGTAGCTCTTAATTGAATTAATCATTGGATGAAAAAAAAAAATCAGCTTCAGTAATAATCAAGCAGGCCCTATCATTCATAACCAAAATATATCGTTCTGTTGGAGTAATTTATAAGAACAGAATAACAAAACATGGGATTGTTACTACTTTTATTTTCTGAACATGTTGTGTTCAAGGCCTCAAATGGACAGTAAATCTAGAGAAATGCCTGCCTTAGGCTGAACAAAACATGAAGAGAAAGACTTTGCATGTGAGAAGCACTAAGATTTCTGTCTCTCCAATGAGCCTTATAGCCTTAAAGTAGTCTATATGGACTATTTAGTGACATGGTGATAAAAACAATGTTATAACGTGCGTATGTATCTGCTCTGAGTCCCATATGAACGAGCAGGTAGACTTGTGGCCAGGACTGTCCTTCAGCACAACCCCAGAGGTCATTTGTGCAGCAGTTTATTATGACCTACAATTATATTTTAAAGTTGACTGGCCTCTAGTGGTCCTGTGAGGAACAACACTCTGGCGTAATAATGAGGGAGAAACAAAGGTGGCTGGCAGGGTGGTGGATGGGTCAATCAACACGACTTTCACTCAGCTGGCCGAGTTCAAATCCAAGCTGGACTAGTGTTAGTTTTTAGGTGGCTAACATTGGCTAGCTAATATTGGCAAATGTTTGCTATTATTATCGAGCTAACATTAGCTAATGTGTATGTTACCTTAACCCTGACCTTTTTTCCTAACCTTAACCATTACAACAGCTCCTCCCTAACCTTAAAAATAACCCTTTTCTAACCTTAACCTTAACATTAGCTTGCTCGCTCACTCACTCGCTCAGGAAATGGTCCTTTGACTCGTATTAAAGATGCTCCTGTGCATCTTATGCATGTCGTGGACTCACAAATATGGCCAATTTTTTCACTCAAGCTGAAAAAGTTCATATCACGTAAATGATGCAAACACGAGGAAATTCACAACATCTGTGTTGCCCATCGCAAATTCACTGCTATCCACGTCTTTGCATCAACTTTGTAATCACATCACGTTGCAAACTTGCTTTGCGTTTGGTCTGAACACACAGTCAGAGGGTCGGAACAAACAACCTGTGTGGTCGTGTAGGTGCGAGAACACGTTGTCTAGCCAGAACACATGGCAAAATATAGAGACTACAACAAGGACTGAACCTGCAACCTTTCACTTGTAGGGCGTCCCTTATAACCAGCGGACCACCCGACCATCCTTGGAGCAAGCTCCTTCCAAAGAAAACTGATTATATGATGTATATGATGATAAAAACAGCAGGCTTGGGTAACTGAACCTAAATGACAACAGAAACAACACTGTGGAAAATGACATAACAGTAAATTGCTGACCTACTTAGACAACCTGTAGTTATCTGAACGGCTCATATAAAGTGCCTGAAATGAATGTAATACATTCCTGAAAAAAAAAAAAAAAAAAAATGTTGACCAGATTTCTGACACATTTTGTAGGGCCTACTGGACTGCAGAAGTCTGCAGTGCTCAACCCTTTAGTTAAAAGTCACTGAGGGTGTCGCCTCACACCAGGACAGATGAGTTTCCATGGGAGGAAGATGTCTGGCCAAATCCACTTTTCCCCCTTATTAAAATGGATATTTCCGAGCTGTCAGAGGGTGAAGTCTGGGTTTTCAGAGTGTCTCGCTGACAGTGGGCTTCCTTTCCCCATAGGTTCAGTATCTCCTGTGGCTCTCCCTCCCACTGTGCGGTGTAGCGGGTTCCCCACGGGTCCCGAGCCAGCACAGCTCTGGCAACCGGTTCACTTTTCACTTAGCAGCACACACTAATTTACTGAGACTCGACACTGCTTTGGGTTGGCGGTGCAATTCCCACGTTCCAGCTGAGAAAATATATCATTAGTCCCTCATCGTGTAATGCTTGCCACGTTACGTTATAAAAGCTGGGTGTAAAGCAACATGGATAAAATAGGAGCGATTTCCAATGTGCCTCATTTTGACCGCCTGCTTGGAAGAAGTGGTGGGCGTTGAGAATTTGAAAAGGGGACAAGATGCGGTGTTGAAAAAGGCCATTTTGCTTACTAAATACTCCTGGGTGGTTGGAAGAGTAAGCATTTCCATTGCAAATGTCTCCATAATGTATTGCAGCCATACGAGGTTAAGCCTTTATGAGTCTGCCTTTAAAGTTATATAGATTAATTAACTTTGCAGGCAAATTAAGATTCCACGCTAATTGTAATTGTAGTCTAGGTAAGCCTAATGAGATCGAGACAGAAGATGGGTATTTCACAAATGAGGCCCATCCTCCACAGATGGGACATGCTGCAGAACGGATGTGAGACAAGAGTAGGACTGTTTGGAAATGGATTTAAAAAAAATGTTTGTTTACGTCTCTTGGTCCTTGTAAAGAAAAAAAAAAAAAAAAAAAACAAGAAGGAGGCAGAGACGGAGCGACTGCACAGCACATAGTTCTCCAGGCCGACATCCATGGGACCTTCGCTGGGTGCAGCTTAGGAATCGGGTGTTGCTCTGTCATTACGCTCTGAGTGTGAGTGAAGACCCTTTTTTGGCACAGGACCACAGTTTTCTGGGTTTTTCACTTCACAAACATTTTTACAGCCGTGACAGGCTGCGACCGAGCACGCCACAACAGGCAGCGCTGTCACCTCAAAACAACCAGCCCGCAGCGCCACTTCGAGACAGCTAAATATATCGCCTCCCGGGGGGGAGGAAGCAAAGAGGAACTGTTGAGTCTGACTGGCTATCTTGTGGCTTAATTAACCAACACAGGACACAGTCAGAGCAAATTAGAGGCTGATGGAGGCCCTTTGACAGGATGCACCGTTCCACATGGCCTCTCATATCACTCATAGGTGCCACACTGTATACCATGTTGACCCTCATGTTTACCGCTCTCCTTGCTGCTCCTGCTCAGGGCTGAAAGTAGTTACTTACGTTTACTTGTGTTTTTGTAATTGAGTACCTTTATGTGTACTTTTTTTGGCATTTCTGCTTTTCTATTTGAGAGTTATAGTAGAGAAAAACAGGAAAGACAGGGAGAAAAAGGGAATGACATGCAGGCCTCGGGTTCGAACCCAGGCTGCTATAGCATGGCCCGGACAAGTGGCCTGCGCTCTACCAGGTAAGCTACCAGGGCACCCTTTTCATGTAGTTTTTAACGTCAGCAATTTTACTTTTACATCTTTAGTACATCTTTGCCACTGCAAAAACTCAAAATCTTACCAAGATTATTTGTCTTATTTCAAGTCAAAAATGTCTTATTACTAGTCAAAATATCTCATTACACTTAAAATAAGACATGATCACCTCAGAAGTAACTTGTTTTTAGACAATTGTCTCTTGTTTCAAGTGAATATTTGCTTGAAACAAGTGAAAATTTGCTTGTTTCATTGGCAAAATTTGTTTCTTGTTTCTAGCTAATTTTCACTTATTTCAAGTGAATTTTCACTTTTCCCACTGGCAAATTTTGCCAATGAAACAAGCAAATTTTCACTTGTTTCAAGTGAATTTTCACTTGAAACAAGAGAAAATTGTCTAAAAACAAGTTACTTCTGAGGTGATCATGTCTTATTTTAAGTGTAACGAGATATTTTGACTAGAAATAAGATGTTTTTGACTTGAAATAAGACAAATAATCTTGGTAAGATTTTGCGTTTTTGCAGTGTATAAGCGTTGTGCTTCACTACAGTTTAAATTACAACCATCACAGAGTGCACATTTTTATGGGCTCCCTATAAGAAACTGGACTGTAATATGTTCTGAAATTGTGGAGGCGTTCACAGCGGTCAACAGAGATGATAAGAGGAATTCGGATTTTCTTTGTCACAGCATCTAACGGAATTTCCAAATTTCCATTTAGAAGTATCAAATGTGAAATATGTGCTTTTGTCCTTCTAGAACAGCATGGAAAAGATTGCATCTAACAAAGTTATTGTTTTTACCAAAGTAATTTTTACTCTGAGTACATTTCAAATGAGCATCTTATTGCTTTTATTTAAGTATATGTTCACAGTTGTACTTCCACTTAAGCAAAATATCATCAAAATAACAGGACTTCTACTTGAGCAGCAATTTCTAGCAGTCTTTCTTTTAATATTCTTTTATTTTAATGTTATTTTAATAACTTGCAGTAGGAGCGTGTCACCACTGCTCCTACCCATCCAGATCACTCAGAAGCCGTCTTCCACCTTCCTATCCCTCTATTTTCCTAATCACAAGTGCACAAACCATTCATGTGGCAGCAATTTGGGCTGGCCGACACCCAGTGGAGAATGTGCCTGACCCCCTCTCTGCCCCTCCAGCCTTCCCCCGACACC
This sequence comes from Myripristis murdjan, assembly GCF_902150065.1. Taxonomy (NCBI): domain Eukaryota; kingdom Metazoa; phylum Chordata; class Actinopteri; order Holocentriformes; family Holocentridae; genus Myripristis; species Myripristis murdjan. The sequence goes on along the minus strand of NC_043995.1, from coordinate 4,319,589 downwards.
CTCTGCAAAGCCACATCTATCGCAGGAGCCAGCACGGCCCTGACTGGCAGCCCCAGCCCATTAAAGCCGGGCAGTCGGGAGTGTGTGTGTGTTTGTGTGTGGGTCTATGTGTGGTAGCAGTATAGGTTCTAAAACATTGTTCCGGGCATCTCCTAACTAGCCCAGCCGCCTGTTCAGTAATGAGCATGGCAGCCTACTATACTGTATTAAACACATATACCAGTTTCAGAAGCTCAGTAATCCTATTTAAACAGCCTCACAGTGCAGTTTTAATGGAAGTTACAAGCAAGCATCCATGTCATTTTGCCATTCTAATGGAAGTTACAAGCATCTCTGTGACTTAGCAGATAATTAAAACAAATGAAATCAGCATGGTATCTGTTTTTTATAATCATTCTCATGTCTTTTATCACGGTTAGCGGGAGAGGATAAAAAAAGAACTTGAATTAAGGCAAAATCCATGTCCACATTTTTATTAGATTCTTGTTTTAGGAAATCGGAAAGCAGTTCCACATTTTTGCTTCCTCAGTAGTAGAGCACAGGCTTTTTGTTAGCACGAGGGCTTCTGTTAAATTGTTTCATTGCCACAGAAAAGGAGTGCCCTTTGACTCTGAGCAGAAGACATCATCCGCTTACAAGGTCTCACAATAAAAGCCATGCGCCCCGCAATAAGCCCCGCTTTGTTTCCAATACAACCAACTTAAAACATTTATTAGACTAATTACAATGGTCTCCCATTGGATTTTCTTCCTGTGTTACAGATGCTTTGGCAAAGTTCCCAGTATTGTGTCACAACGTCTTTCTGTTCATGACTGTGGTGCCAACCGCCACGCATGGAGAGGAAAGTAAGGAAGGAAAATACTGTGGAAGAACGCTGTGAATGGTGGAAAAATGTTTTTTTTCTGGTGCAATACCCATTACACATTTTCACTGAGGGTTGTTTATGAGAGTCACTTCTGTCTGTGTACACAGCTAGAGGAAACTGCACACTTCAAGTTGACCACTGAGGGGGGAGGAGTGCGCGGCTTGCTGTACATTTTGCTGTCTCAAGCCAAAAATGTGTATATTGTAGTGTTAATTACTCTGAGGTGTTATTTGTATTTTGCCCCAGGGTTAAAATCCCTTTAATCAGGACAAAACTTAATAACACAGATCTTTGATGATCAGAGACCTTTTGAAGGTGCACAAGCCTCTTGACTTAAAGTACACTACTTATAATCTCTCACGCCTCACAGGCCCACATACTGGGAATCAGTCACAAGTAACGTCCTCCACTGGCCTTTAACACTTCTAGAGACAACTTCATTTTCCAAGGGTGGTCTGCTGTCCAAGTACTAACCAAGCCCAGATCAGCTCTGCTGAGTTTTGCCTGTTGGCCAACAGAGAAGCACTGTGCAGGGAGGTATGGCATGTGGCCACGGTGGTATGCATGCTATTGTATTACATTCAGCATGGCTGGATCTCACCTCGCAATTATAATGACCGCAAAGGTCGAATAAATGGTCTGGTGTTAATTCAGTGAATAAAATGACTATGGAACACACAGGCTCAGATAGACTGTGTGATATGGTTATGAATGGCGACAGAAACATGCAGAGAAGTCAAGACACTGAGTATTGTATGATGCTTCCACAGCTGAACTACAGCAAAACTGTGCTTGCTTTTCAAAGGAATAAACTAATAATCTTTTTCCCAGGGCAGGCAATTGTGTTTTAGAACTCCAATATCATTTCTCCTACCTTTCATCCAGCCATTGGTTTCCAGTCATTCCACTACGATATGAAAATGAACTTTTAGAGCCTTCAGAAACAGTCTCCCTACCAGAAAATAGTCCCAGTCAAACATTTGCTGTAGCGACTACTACCAAAGGACTGTTCAGAGGCTAAGTAGGCTTGTAACTGTGATGCAAATCCATACTGAGGTCCAGATGCATTTTATACTGTTTATCAGTGGAAAAACAAAAAAGAATGACAAACAATTGTACTACATTAACTAAAGCAGCTTGTAACTGATGTGATGTGATGTTACGTGATGTGTTGGCCAGCAGAAAATATCTGAGCCCTGCTCACCCCCTTTGTCTCTATCCTGCATGTGCAGCCTAAACAAATAAAACAACACAGGCTAAATGCACACTTGACTCCTACATTTGCTTTACACAGAGAATCATTAGTTCTATGGTTTATGAATGGTGATGACTTTGTTAGTCACAGAAGTAGAATATTATAAGGTGGCTGTTTCAACCAAAAATTCACATTAAAAATCACAGGATTTTGATTATATTTTCCACTAGCCCCACATGATTTGCAAAATGGTTTGTTGCCGTGTACAAACTGGGTAAATTGTAGTAAACAGGCCAAGCATTCAAAGTCAGTGGTATGGTCCTTGAAGCCTGGTTGATTGAGATTTTATTACCCTCGCAAACACAGACACGTGCACATGTATACACACAAACAAATGCGCATTCACTCACACTCACGCACACACAGACTACCAGTCTGGAGCCTGGCAGCTTCCTGCTTTGATCCCACCCTCACGCAGCCTTGCAGGGGACTGTGCAGGCTGCCATGGCTGCCGCGCGCCCAGACGGATGCCCGTTGTACGCCCCCATACCAACAAAGCTGCTGCCAAACCACACAAGGAGATAGTAAATGAGAGCAGAGAGCTCTGTTCAGCTTCCTCGCACACACCATGTGGTTTATTTTATCTGACTCACACTCACACAGACACACATATACGCACACACAAAACACAATGCAGGCAGGCAGCAATTAGGGGCCTGCTCATTGGTGAACTCCAGTATACTGGCTCTATAAATCTTCTTGCAAGAGTTTTTAAAGTGCACAAACCTCAGTGCTAGGGCGGTAAGCTGAGGATCCCATGGGATGTCGCAATTGTAAGTCATTTGATTAACAGGCACTCTTCCCTGGATGGGTTTTAGGTGGAGACACAATGCAACTCATGGCATCATAGCGAGTTGAACTGTCATTAAGCAACAGGTAGTTTTTAATATTTTGACATTCATGCAAGTTAGCTAAAGTAATGCTAAGCAGGTTAACACAGCAGTAAACAAGCCCTACTGGGCCTGCTGGAGGAGCTAGAGGCCATGGGGTATAGGGTCACCAAAATGGACACATTTCATCTAGGGTTAGGGTTAATGATGTCACCACATTTCACAGTGATCTGACAGATTTGGAGATATTCTGCTCTGGGCCTAAGTGCTGACTAACTGACCAATAAATAGACCTCCAGTTCCCAGTGGGGCAAAAATGTATCAAGGAATTGAAATTTCCCTCTATATGACATAGCCAACAACTGAGAGAAGTCCCACCTACTCCTAATTCATTGATCAATTTAAATTTAGAACATTTCAAAACGTTTGGGTGTTCATCTTGGCAAAATGCATTTTTATTGACTAGATCCTCCATACTGAGTAATGAACTAGCCTATATGTAAAATAATATCCATATTTTTGGAATACACCTTGGTTTCTATCATGATTGCTTGATTTCGGTCCATGACACAAATGTGGGATCCATTCAAGAGGCCCACATTGCAGACAGTATTATGTATAATATTTCACTGCAATAGTTTCAAGCTCTTAACCGCCACATTAGTCATCACTTTCTAAGTGCTAATCATTTAAACCAGCAACAGCAGAAAGCTGAGTGTGAACCAGAGGCTCCACCACAGGTCACACTTCACAGCAAAGGCTGGGAACCATTGACATGAAGTCACACACACACAATCAAGGCTGGGAACCATTGACGCGAGGTCAAGACCTCCCCTACAGCTGAGTTGATTAAACACGTTCTCTACAACCCACACAACGCCACGCTGCCCAATAAAATACGCTGTGCTGAGGATGACTGACGACTGGGTTGCACATACAGGGAGCATCGTTGGCTCCAGCCTTCCCAGACAGCATGGCCCGGCCTGGGAGACTAAGGTATGACACCCTGCTGCAAAGGCTCCGCTCCCACCTCCTCAGCATGGCTTGGGGGAGCAATCAACCAGGCTCCTTGTTATGAGGATAATGCCTGTTGTACATGTGTAATTGTATGAATGAATATTTCCTCCATAGACCCTCCAAGTGGAGGCAAAGGTTGCCTCTGAAGCATGGCGCTGCATAATCTGTGCCTGAATGAAGGCAAGGGGGAAAGTAAACATTCCTGGACAATGAGACCCTCCTTTACCCCCTACTGTACTTATACCCCTTAAAACCTGCTTACCCACAATGCATCACATTTGGCTCCAGTGGCTGAACAGCCCACTGGAACCAGTGCAGTGCCACTACAGGATAGCATAGCTCGGCTCCTAGAGGGCCACTAGTGTCCGCTATGGTACGGATACAACCCTTCTGGGCCCTTACTGGGCACATTATATCCAATACAACCGGTCTTAATATGCTTTAATAAGGCCTGCTTTTGATTAATTCTCCCTTGAAACTGGTAGTAACACAGCTACTAGGAGCATATAAAAATTGAATGAATGGAGAAGGGCTGCCAAAGAATCAGGAGGGGGAAAATAGGAATCCTTGTGGATTTGTCCTGACCAGCTGGCTTGTGAGCCCAATATAACGGTTGTGCCCATGGCTCTCAGTACACTAGTAAGGGGAATTGTTTGCCTAGCCAGTAATCACTAATGTGTTTTAGGTGCACAGTATGATTCAGTTCAGGTCATAAAGACCTTGTGTGTCACATCCTGAATGGAAGGACAGATTTGCTTTGCCTATATTCCCTTCAGGTGAACAGGGACAATGCGTTTGTGTTTTGTATGGATCTCAGCGTGAAGGTAAAAGCCAGGTATTTTGGAGGGATGGAAGAACATAAGGTTAAATAAGTGAAAAACAAGTTACAGCACCCCAAGGAAATGCCATACCAGGTCGGTATGGCTGCTGCGTGTAATGAACGCTGATATAGATCCCATGACCCACACTGCACCTGCTGTTATGCAGCCTAACCAGAGAAACACTACCACAGCAAGTGACTCATAAATATTCCTGCGTTTGTCGTCCAAGACTAAAAAGTGTAGAAGAAAGCGCAGTGATATTAATACGCAAAGGTGGGCGTTAAAATCGTGAATCTTCAGCAGGGACCTTCACTCTTTTTCCCCTCATGTCCGTCAGGTGAGGCAGATGTCGAGGGGTTACATGACTGTGATCATCGTCCCTATCCCTCACAGTCTCAGTTCAGCTGCTGCGCCCTGCCATTCACACAGAACACAGCATTAGCCACGGACTGCCGGCGCTGCTCGGGATCCTTTTTCAGTTTCCCATCTGAAACGTCTCTGGCGTAAAGCAAACGCCTGTCACACGCAATTAGCTTTTACTGATGTATATGTTTATTTATGCAATTAACAGGTTACCTAGCAACTTTAATGAAGCCAATCTGAATTCAGAGGAAGTGGACCTTGGATGAATTTTGCAATTAGGAACGAGTTTGTCTGGGAATAAAAATTACCCATTAATGCCTCCACTTAGTTTTGCGCGCAGAGTGATGGCTGACATATGGTAAACTTGTTCTAACTATTAATACCCGCTTGTCCTTTGACACCAGAGTGTGTTCCTTCTCATTGCCGTGTCAGCCCATGCCAAACGCTCAAGCCCATATTAACATTAATGATTCCAGATTTCCCCCAACTCAAAGGGCAAGCGATGCCTCATTATACAGTTATTAAAAACAGCAAATTATTACAACATTTATTATCCCAGGCAATGTTATTTGCCCTGCCAATGTCATAACTTCCATTCCTGCCATCTGCACTGGAACGAATGTGTCACTGTGCCACAACTGCACATTCATAATATGGTATACAGCTGAGGACAGGGACGTTCAAATGTGGTGCAGAGATGTTGAGTTCCTCCTCTTATTGCATTACCTGTAAAGTTCCTACAGTAGCTCCATTTATGCACTGTAACATCCTGCTTTTAAAAGCATACAGTAGCTTGCTATCACTGATCTATAGAGTTTAGGGCCCACTGAGCCATTTCCTGTTGGTGGTTTCACTTGTTGTGCCTTTGAAGCAGGCTTTAATAATAGGACCCAACAGAACTAATGAAAATGTTCTATGTCAGATTAAAAGGGAGCTTCAGTCTCAGCCACCTAACCACATTCAGCACAGACATAAAACACACACTCACACATATACTCACACACACACACACACACACACACACACACACACACGCACATACAACGTTTACAGAAGTGGTTTACACAAGCAGGGCACAGGGAGGACCAGTGCCTCTGATGTGGATGAATGCTAACCCTCCAAACACCATTGAGAATACCATCGATGTCTCTCTGTTTCTAGCCTGGTTCCAAACCCATGATTTGCATGTTCTCTTTAAACAAAATTCTAGCGATTTATAGGGGTCTGGTGTTGCCCAATTGAGTTGTGACTTCTCGTTTGCAAAACTGACTGGGCCAATCAGCATCACTGTACGACGGGACAAATGGTGGCCATGTATTCAAGCTGTGCAAGAGCATATGAGCGAACACGAGCTAATAAGATGAGAATTGCTAAAGTCATAGATGCTGCTATCGACATTGTTTTAAGTTGATGAATAAAACTAAAAACGCTCAAAACAGAGCAACATTGTGCGCTGAATGATGTATTTTTCCATTCTGCCCAACAGGATTTGGCAAAAGTTTAATTTGTCAACTAGCTCTGCTGGAGAGGACGGCGGTCTCTTTGTGAGAATCAGCCTAGCTCTGTTCCAGCGAGTTAGTTTCCATGACTAGGCGGTTGTTAGCCTGGGGCTAGCCTAACAACAGGAACAGAGTGATTAGCCCGAATCATTTGTCCAAATGTTTTTCATTGGCTTTTTGGCATCATAGAACTCATTTGTTATGAGCCCTTTCACCAAGAAATTGACCTGGCATCAATGGCACATTTTTTAAGGTAGCTGAAGTTGCTAAGTCAGACTGACTTAAAAGCACTGTAAACGGTGAAATACCATTGGCTGGACGGCCCATCATTATGAAACCCCAATTGTCCGAAAAATGGAAAGATGAAAATGGAAAATGGAAAAGAAGCCCACTAGATTTTTTAGACTATTGGGGTTTTGGAATAATGGGCCTTGGGAATAAAGGGCTGCAAACTGGTAAATTGTGTTGACTGAACACTAATGTTGCGTTCAAGATGTCCTGGGAGCTGGGGAGAGCCCAATTTAAACCTCCAGGTTCCCACCAGGGCATGTTCTATGGCTCTACTTGGTCAATTTTAGCATGTTCATGGCTCACTATAGGCCAGAGCATTACTTTACATTTTTTGATTTTTTTTTTAATGAGTTTTTAATGCAGAAATGAAATGCCACAATGGAGTAATCAAGTACAATATTGCAGTTTGTATTTGTTCACAGTTTTCACCTGACAGAAGGTTTTTGTTGCAGCCAGGAACTTGCTTTGGCATCATATGCTGTTTCTCAGCAGAAATCACACCAGAGCTCCCTGGTGACAGTTCCCACTGGGAGAGCACTGGAGATCACTTTTCTTAATGGGACCTGGGACTTCTCCCAGTTCCCAGGACGTCCAGAACGCAGCGCATGTCACAGTGGCTGGACACGTCCATCGCTAGTGATTGATTAGCAGGATTGAAATCCCTCCACCTACATCACTTGGCTTACACCGAGGCAATTTCAGAATGAATAATGCACTGGAAACAGAATGGTCATTCAGTCTGAAGATCAGCAAACTCTTTTTCTTGAGACCCGTTCACCCTAAACATGTAACCTGCCTTCATTTTTCCACCGTAGACGCCGTAATGTGTTTTGGTGGTCTTCGGCTTAATGAATCCACTTCAGTGCAGTTCCTCTCTCTTAAGCCTTTAGGTTTAATCCCCCAGTCTGGAGCGGTGATAGTCTGGCCCAGGGGATGACATCTGTGAATCGTTCATTAACTTGTAACCAGCAGCAGATGTCTTTTAAAACAACTCGCTACATCTACACTTTATTTCATTCAGTGAAACTGTGACTTTTTTTCTCTCTCTTTTTTTTTTTTTTTTTGCTTTCGCTTCATGTACTGGCTGACTGAGTGGCTGCGTCCAGCTGTTTATTGACCTCGCTCGTGCAGTGTTAAGGATTATTTGAAAGGAATACACAGCTTTATGATGACGAGGAGGCCCAAACGTAAGTCAAAGTCGAAGTGGTAAGCTGTGAAAATGGACTGCCTGATGTGTGAAAGGTTCCTCCTTAAACACCTGTGAAAGAGGTTCAGGCACCAGTTAAACCTGCTGTGAGATGAACACAAAATACAGAAAGTCGGGTATTTCAACTCTGACAGCCTCCCAGTGGAAATATCATGTGTGCCCTTGGAGGATTAGCAGGGGCAGGAAGACTGTGGTCTCCCAGGATGATATATATGTGACACAACGTGATTCATTTGCTACTGTGCATCCATAAGCTGTCTGGCAGATTTAGCTTCTTTTTTTTTTTAAGGGACAGTGATTATACAGTATGGATTTCCGGCTAAATTGGCCATGACTTAACATTAAAACATTTTCTCTTTGGCGGGTTGAGCCCGGAGGAGACTTTTATATCTGTTTATTTGATGTTTCAAGGACCATGAAAAGTGTGACGTGCTTCGCATAAAGAGGTGAATGAATGGGTGTGACGAAAGAAAAAAAAAGCACCGCAGCCAAATGCAGTTGCTAGTGCATTACACGATGAGGTTGGAAATGGAATGAGCCACCAATGAAATCCACGGTTTTTTGTACCATGCATGAGGATACGTCATAGTGAATTACAAGCCCGTAACAGCGCTGTCATGCTGTTAAGGCCCAATCGACCATATCCAATCCTTTGGCTGGCGGTAGCATTTGTGTCATTCAGCGCGACGTGATTGATTTCACAAATGTTTTTGAAATCGCATAATTGTACGCTGAAGCGAGATGAGACACATAGCTTTGGGGACTTTAGCCCGTGGACAATAATGAAAGACTTCATCGTTCAGTCACATGAAATGTATTTTAATAAAACACAATGTACACATATGCAGTCCTATGACCATATATTTGCTGGATCCTGATTATTAAACCTAGAATATGTCAAACAAAGCATACTTTCGCTTGTTTTTCTTTTTCTTTTTTTTTATCTCGGAAACATTGAAATCAGTAGATGAGGTCAAATGAATGTGATACTTTGCTTGACATGACAGACAAAAACCTTTTCCACTTGTTAAAGATATGTATTGGTATAAGGAACTCAAAGAATATTTCAGCATATAAGAGTAACAGTATGAGGCAAAAGATCTCACTGAACACAAAAGTACAAAATAGAATTAATAAATAAATCAAATATATACCTTATAAATGTAATAGCTATGTGGTGGCTATGTTTATTATTTTGTTTTCAATCTTTTTAATCTGTAGCTTGGTATTACAACCTTTTCATCTCTAAAACATTTAGAACGGTGAACAAGTCAATACTGAAAATACAGTAATAAGCTTTCATAATTAGATAAACTATGTACACATGAGTTTGTTGCCATGCTAGTCGAACAACTAAATTTCTTTTTTTTTTTTATCAACACTATACAGTTAGAGCATAAAGCGGTCTGAACGTAAACAGGTTGTGCTGAGAATAAAATACTTTGCAACTACGCATGGTAATTTTTTTTTTTTTAACATTACTCTCAAAAATGTACATAACATAAAGGCCATACATGGGAACACTCCGTCTGCATTAGAGGGAACGTAAGGGTAGCTTTGACATAAATACAGGAAAAAAAAAAAAAAAAAAAAAAAAAAAAAAAAAAAAAAAAAAAAACAGTCTCTCTTAGTTCAAGATGTCAGTTAATGTCCATCAGCATCATTTTCTTCAGCCGAATCTCTTTGCTCATTCATCCCCTCTTTTTCCTCCACTTCTCCATCAGGATTGTTCGTCCTCCTCCCTCACCCCCCACCGGTCCCGCTCCCTCGCCACCTCTCCTACCACTCTCGCCTCCTCAGGTGTCCGTCTTCCAGAACTCGTGGACGGTTTCATGACATTGCGAATGACGGGAAACGAGTTTCGATAATGTCAACAGTAAGGGGTCCACAAGGCAAGGCAAGGCCAGGCGGGGGTCGGGTGGGGGGTGGGACGGGGGCGGGGCTCTGAGTCGACTGGCCAGTCACTGCTACAGGATGTCGGGGAGCAGCAGGAGACACCAAGCACATGATTAGTGTGTTGATACTGATACCGAAGGTTAGATATGTGATGCAGTGTTACGCGGATGATCAGAATCGTGGGTTACGGCTGTGTGCTGGAGTAAAGTGGAAGTTGGGGGGATGGGTGGTGGTGGTGGTGGTGGTGGTAGGGGTTAAGGGATTGGGTTGGGTGGGGGGCATTTGTCAGGATCTGGGTGGAGCAGCGGCTAGCAGCTTTGCGGTCTTTGTTCCATGGGGTAGTCGAGAATTTCAGTCCTCACTGGCTAGAGCGCACGGACGCCAAGTGGTCGCTGTGCTGGTTCTGGGCCCGAAACCGGAGCCTCTGCTTGTTGTTCTTCTTCTTTGGTTCTTTGGATCGGTGCTTCCCTGAGCCCCCTGGGAATAAAAAGACAAAGAGAGACAAATCAATGATTTGCCATTGTTTATTACATCAGTTAAACTCTTGCTTTACTGCTCCAGGACATCAAGGAATTATGACCATCTCCTTTGGACTAAACTCCTGAATCCTTCAAGAAAACAAGATCCAAGTACAGCGACCCTCATTCTTCTGTCTATATTTTCATTCATACAGCCAATCTTCACTGGTCCATTATTGTAAGCAAGGGCTATTATAATGTTTTTACTGAGGTCTCTGTGCTGCAGTAAGGAGTACATTTGCTTTTGGTCTGTTAGACGTCAGGAAACCTAAAAAAAGATAGTTGCAAAAGTTGAGATTTCATTTAGATAAAAGCTCCTTGGTGGATCTTGTGTGTCATCTGTCATCTTTTCTGTGTTTATTTTTTGTTTTTTTTGTTTTTTTTTTCAATAGAGAACACATGACACATGACACGAAGTGGAGTAAAGTATAGGAGAGCACATCACATATCTGAGCTGTGGTTGCTCGGACACAACAAGCTGAACCCCAACTCCACACAAACTTTTGTTCACTTCCATACACTGGGTAGCACAACAGATAAATTTGGGAAGTTGCATAACTCTCTTTCCGAGCTGGAAAGGTCCTCCAGCCCTAGGTTAATGCATCCCAGGTTTCACTGGGGCGGGCAAAGCATGCTGGGAGCTGACTTCCTGCGCTCATGGAAGGTTGTGCGGTGGAGGTTCTGCACCCACGGCTCTCTGTGACAGAGAAAAACCTCTGGCTACCGAACCGCAAGGCAACAATCTGGCTGCCAAAGGCCACAAATAAGATAACGAGGTGTGTGTGTGTGTGTATGTGTGTGTGTGTAAGAGATGTATGTGTGTGAGGGAGAGTGAGTGTGAGGGAATTTAAGGGGAAAGAAATTCTAATGGGGGGAAAAGTGGAGTAAGGATTTGGATGATGAGATGCTATCTGGATCCTGATCTAGAACACAAAGAATCGAGCCACGCTATGGTTCGCTGAGGGGGAAAGTACAGAAACACGCAGCATAAACCCCAAGTCTCAAACGCAGGCTTTCGCAGCCTGACTCTGGCTCTTATTACTGCACTTGTTCAAGCCATTTCTTTCGGGAAGGAGAGGTAAAAGTGTGTAATATGTGGCATTATCTCTAATTGCCTTCTCACATGTACTGGCATTGCGGTGGCACTTTATGCACCTTCAAAAAAAAAAAGGTCCACAGTCCCATTGCCCATTCTCAGCGCTACTCTGTGAAGTCAAATAAGGCGACACGCATGAGAAAACAAGATATTGCTCTGCTAATAGGGTCTCTCAATGAATAATACAGATGCACGCAAACATCAAACCATTTCAGGGCCATTTCCTGCAATTAATTCAATCTTCGCTATTTTGGGTCACACTGCCACTCGGAGCCATGGCAGTAATGTTTCCTGCACACATCTGCACGTTCAACATCTCCAGCCTCCAAATCAACAGCTTTCTCATAAAGACATTTCACATCTCTTTGATAAAAATCCTCATGTTTTTCAACTGAAGAGCATGAAGGGGGGACTTTTTAAGCGTCTTTAGTCGATGTTTTTTTTTCGGGTGAGTTAGGGATAGGGTCAGGGTTAGTACGATAATGTGAGTTAATGCAGACCTGAAGCTCAACAAGTATTTGGACTATGTTTTTTTTTTCCTAATTGCTATTTAAAGAGGTCATTTTCATTCAAAACAGTGTTGCTATGTGCTTCATAAACATGGCCTTTAGTGCAATCAACTCGAGACGAATTACATTTGACGGCAATAAAGTACGTGGTGCAGTATTAAACTCCCTCTGTAACAGGCAAAGCCCTCGTGGGCCATTCCTTGGACGCAAGGCTACATTTAAACTGAAAAAAAAAAGCCTGCATTTACGGCAATTGCGTGAAGCACAAATAAATATGTGAGAGTTAAGTTAAAAAGTAGTTTTCCTGGCTAGTTCGGGACTGGGCAGGAGATCTGTAATCCAAACTGCTTCACACACACACATACACACACTCACACAACACACACAACTGCAGACTCAACTGCTGGGTTTGAGAGATAGAAGTTGCAGCTATGTTTGGTTGGTACACAAATTAATTGTCTTCCATTATTAATACCGATTGTTCATACTTTCTTTCTTTCTTTCTTTCTTTCTGCTTGTCAAATCATTACCCAACCTCCACAGAGAACATACAGACAGTTCTTCCTAAAACTACAATTAATAGAAATAAATAAAAGTTTCCAAACAGCGGGAGCCATCTTTTTTATTATTCTACCCTTAAAAATAGGATTAGATTCTGGATGTTTTTAGGGATATTGTCAGTGACAATTCATTCCACTCCGCTGGCTCCAGTAGACAAGAGTGAAACCTTACCCGTCATGGCTTCGCACTTCACCAATCCTCCGAAAATGAACTGAAAGATGCTCAGCTGCTCTACAATTTATGATCTTGTGTACCATGTTAAGTGGTAGCTGACAAGCTCTGGCTTCTGCTGGTCACCACTTAAGCTGCAGAAACTGATTTCTCTCCCCTCTGTCTCCTATAGTCCATACTGCCATTATCAATGGAATTCCAGGCTCTCCTCAAACTCCCCAAACCATGAACTGATGACACTCAATAAACTCGCCTCCACAACTATTCCAGGCTATATTTCATAACCCGAGTTCTCAATGTTGACAGCTAGAGGGCAACCAATACCCACATAAGCCCCTTCCCCCAGCATCTGATACTGTGCTAGTGAGACGGCCTATCATATCTAACCAAGAACTCCCATTTAGCCTTTCCTTAGGGCACAATGCACTCTGAACACTAAGCTTTCATCATCTCATATTTACGACCGATGTAATCACTTAAGCTGATTACCAGGGTTCACAGAGGAAACAGTTTAATTTGCCTGGAAAGAAATGATTAAGTCATCTCAATTGCTTTCAAAACCAAGAACAAATTCATAAATCTTGGAGCATGTAAAGATAATTTTGTCTTGGAAGGCACGGTAAGTTTCAAATCACTTTCTGTCTTTTCTGATTTTTTTTTTTTTTTTTCTCCTTCTTAAATGCCGTAACTGGCACGGCAAGAGCGAAATCAAAGAGGAAGAATGGCTTTTATCACAAAGTTGTAATCCTTTTTTTTTTTTTTATAATCTGTTTTCCGTTTTGGCGGCGGCTACCGTCGCTACACCAAGCCACAGTTTCACCAATGTTTAGTTTTCCTTCGCAGATAGGATCTTCATACGCCGGCGCAACTTTTTGTGTTTGCAGCAAAAGTAAATTACACAAACAAACAAACAAACAAAAAAAACCTCATGAGCAGATCCAAATGTTCTTGTGTTTCTGAATTAGAAGCAGAGACTGTTGTTGGATTGCTGTTTACCGCTGACAGAAATGACCTCTGCGGCATTCCTTCATGTATATCTTTATGTGTGTGTGTGTGTGTGTATGTGTTGGAGTCATATATGCACATGCTTGTACATCAGAATGTGTGCGGCTTCCATAATACCTACAGGTGTTTGAGAATTGCCTGTATCTTCTAGTGTCACTCACGTTCTTATCAGCGGCCAAAACAGCGGGCAAAGTAATATTAAACTTCCTTGCATGCATTAGGGTGGGAGTTCTTGCGTAGCCTCTCCAAAACCAACTGGGAGCCGCATACTTTATCCTCCTTTTCCCTCCCTGCACATCCTTCTCTTTCTCTCTATCCCCTCCGTCCCTTCTGATGATATTTGAGGCCCTCAGCAATGCCGAGAAGGCTGCATGGTGGAGATCCAACGAAGAGTTAAGCACGATTAGACGTATCATATTATTAGAGTAGTGCTCCAATATAATATCTCCTTGCGGAATGGCAATATGACTACTTGTCTAACTGATGCACTGAAAGATAATCAGTTAAATCCATATCCAGGGGGAAGAGAGCCAAAGCCAAAGCTCCCTTCATCTGTCTCAAACCTAATATCTTTGTTTTGGAAAAGGAAACCGAACTCAAGAAAATGTATTCTTTTACATAAGCGAAAGTCCTCACTATGCACCAGTGTCATCATTTTCCAAGCCGTATGTTTGCCTCTCTGTCAAAGGAGAAGCTGTTCATGAGGAGATTTCACCCTCAACAAAAAAAAAAACAAAACATGAAACTGATTATTTTGTGACTCTGGACTCGAACAGGGAGGGTGGTCTATATGTGAACTTGCAATAACAGAGGCCATGACCTGATAAAACGAGCAATGCACCGACTGCCGGCACAGGCCCAAGTGACTTCATCCACTAACGGCTCCGGCGGCAGTGCAGGAATCGAAGGCCTAATCTTATCTCCATTGCTTGCGGTTTGAGGAAAATCGATGGCTGACCTCGAGAAGGCATTAAGACATACGGTAAATGGGCTCCTGTGCTGCTGAAAACCTCCCCTCCACTCCTGTGTGACTACATGCCTCCACTAGACGCCGTTAACCTCGGACCATCAATTAATAAGTTTTCATAGGACCGAGGGGGGGAAAAAAAAAATCTAAACTATTCAGAAGAAGATTCGGGTGGACTTAGTAAGGTAAAGCTGGAATTTTTGGCGGCTCATCTTTTTCATAAACAGGCAAAGCGGAGGCCATTATTTGCAAGGCAAGGAGAGAACTACTGGCGCCAGTGAGATTTGATTTCAGTGGCAGAAATTGGATTAGCAGCCATTAAGGGCCTCCTCACACATACATTTATAATGCTGTGAAGGGGAACGGATCTGGGGCCAGCCAGCGCTCTCCTTACTCACACACCGACAACTCCCCCGTCTGGGAAAAAGGATACAGACTCTGACACTGCTCTTGAATTTGGTTTTCATTTGGCTTCTATGTGCACGGGATACAGTGGCATGACCTAAAGTGACCTGTGGTTCATACAGGTGAAGGCCACGCATTATGAACACTGTTACCTCTCCTGCATCACTGAAACTTTTCACGGTGCTTTAACCCTATAAAGCCTGAACTATGAAAGAATTGGCAGAAAATTGCAATTTTTTGAAACTGAACCCTTTATTTAGTCCTATAACAAAATATATATTAGAAAAAAAAATAAAAAAAAATATGTTATTACACGACCTTTCTGGTGTATGATATATGATATGTACTTGAAGTGCCAATGGTATGGTCCAGGGTGAACAGGGGAAGTGTTCAAAGGTATACAACAGTATTTTGGTCAAGTATTGATTAAACTGAAAATGAAAAATGGAATTGAAAACGTGTATCATATATGATACAAATGGCTTGATAGGGTTAATGCTGTTATATGTGTACTGAAAAATTCTAAACTCATATTTTACTTTTCAAAAAAAAAAAAAAAAAAAAAAAACGCATCAAAGCAAAATAAGCAGTTAGCGAGTCAGAGTGGAATATCAATGCCACATAGTGATGCAGTGGTGAATGAAAAAGGACAGAAAATTAGCCTCCAGTTGATAGGCTTATGGTCATTGCGTGCCAAAGAACCACAATTAGAAATAAAAATCTATTTTATTAAAAAAAAAAAAAAAAAAAAAAACGTAATTTATTCTTCCTCTGTGGTCCTACATCTGTTTGATACTCGACTGTCATTGTGGGAGCACTTCCAAAAATTAGTCAGTTGTAACTGAATATAAATTTGGCAAACTGACACTAAACAACTGAATTCAACATTGCCCATCCAATTAATTGGGCAGAATCAGCGCAGAGCATTAGAATGGAGATGTCATAACATCTTATGAAAGTCAAGTGCAGATATACAAAAGGCTAGTGTATTGATGTAGTATTACAGTGTATTGATACAGTGTATCAATTACAGCTGTACTATATTCCCTGAAGAAGAAAAAAAAAAAAAACTGATGTATTTTTCTGCCTTGCCTCTACTGATGGCAAGGTAGAAGAGAGCAAGAAAACAGATGAAAATCCAAAGTGGAAAAGGCAGAGATTTGTGAGAGATACACACCCAGAGAGATAAAGCACTTTACTTGAGAGAAAGTCCACTGGGGAACACTGGAATAGAGATACGCATCAGATGTTGGAATAAAGAAATCAGCCTTTTGACAGGGAGGACAATCTTTTACAAGAAGCTCATCTTGCCAGCCAGCTGACAAGAGGCTCTCTGCACAGCGTCACTTAGACCTAACAAGGTTACTCTGGATCATACTCTCTCATTCACTCTCTCTCTCAGCCTTTCTCTCTCTCTTTCCCCCGATGCTCTGTGTACTATCACGGCGCTGCTTGGCGAGAATGATTTAAACATATGCATTCCGATTTAAAAAGCTAATGTTGGGATTAGGTTGGTCATTATTTTCTCATCTATGACCCGGTGGAGGATCTGTGCGGAGATTAAAAAAGCAGGTTAGCTCACCGCTCCGCTCTTTGAAGCTCTGATTCACTGACAATAAGTAAAAGCGAAAACCCGACTCGGAGATTAACGTCTCTAAGCAGAGAAGTACCGGCAAAACATGCATGACTGACACAGTGATTAATTTGCCTGATGGTTAATGCGGACAGCGTGCTTTTTCCCCTCTGGAGAAGGTCAGTCACACTGAGCAGTACCCAAAACCTGTCCAGGATGGACAGGATGAAGGAGGGCTACAGTGCAGATGATGACCCAGGACACTTTCACGTGTGAGTCGGTGCAGTGTGATGTACTGTACTTAACAGTATGTACCATGTGGTGTGATGTTGGCTGTTCCCTTGTCCTGTTAGGGTGAGGATCCTGTAGAAACCTGGCTATAGAAGAAATAGGTGGGTGTTGGTACGTCGGAAACCTCATACCGCAGTTAAATTAGGCCAACGGTACTTCTGGAAGGCTCAAAGGTAAGTGTTGTATCCCAAAACCACCCAATTAATACTGACCTAAACTACATTCATCAACACACCACTGTCCCAGTGCTAATCCAGACAACTCGGAAATTTGGAATTTCTGACCTTCAAGTAGGAAAAATTAAATAGAATGTCACGCAAAGTTGGAGTTCCAACTTGGAAACTTGGGCAAAACTGAACAATCCCAGCTTCACTGAGGGCACACACGGCAGCATACAAGGGACTTGTACACTCTTACAGGACCATACCAGTGATTTTGAATGCTCAGCCCCTTTACTGCGATTGCAGCAAACAATTTTGCAAGTCATGGGGGGGTGCTACATATTTCACAACATGTAATTAAAATCCCTCATTTTTCCCTCCAAGTCGTTGCCATTCATAAACGGCAGAACTGATATCTAGCTGTGTAAAGCAAACATTTCCCTGGGGACTATTTTCCCTGGCGAAAGGACTGTTTTCACTGCACCCAATTTCAAGCCATCAAAACACAACAGTGCTGCTACTTTTAGGAAAACTAATGTGGACACCTTTATTACAGGCACAAAGTTATTCAACTAGACATGCTGTTGAAGGTTGCTTTACCCGACCAAAATCCAAGACCTTGACTCATCGTACAGTGGAATTTGCTTCCCTATTCTCTTACTCAATTAAATCTTAGCAACTTGAAAAAACAACTAAAAATCTATTTTATAAATATGAATTTTGGTCATTGATGCTCCTTATGATATCACAGTTAAATGAACGGTAGATGCTTTGTCTGTGCACGGCCTGGCTGCTCATGCTTGGTGGCCTGAACTTGCTTCACCAAGGGCCTCAGGTATTAAGACCGATGCTGCCGGGGTCCTTGCTGTTGGGGTGGGCGCGGGTCAGCATGGGTGAGCAGCTCATTGTTGATGAGTCCCTGTTAATTGTTTATCTGTGTAAAATTTGTGCTTTTTTTCAGTTGGCTATAATTGCAGTGTCTGTCTTGTGTTTTGTCTGTATTTGTCTTGTGATCTTGTTTTACATGATATATGATTATGATGTAATGTCTCTGTGTTAAATAATGTAGTGTATGTTGTGTCATGTACGCACATGGGTGCACATCTCTCATGTATATCTGTGTTTTGATGTTGTATTGTCAGTATGAATAATTATAGACCCCAGGAAGAATAGCTGCTGCTTGCAAAAGCTAATTGGGGATCTAAATAAAACAAACAAACAAACAAACAAACAGTGATGGAATACTGGTGTGAAGAAAGTTTGAAGTCTCTGAAAGTTCATTTTCATATCATAGTGGGATAGACTGAAACCAATAGCTGGATAAAAGGACACAGTTGAGCAAAAAAACCTTAGCATTAGCTCAATGAGCAAGCATAACTATCACTAACGGCTTTTTAGCAAACGTGTGCTAACATGCCAACACCACGGAGTTCCCATCACCGTCATGTCTGGCATTACATTGAGACTTATGTTTCGTTCTAGAGTTGTAGGTTGTGTGCAAAATGCGGAAAGTAGGAAATTTTTTCCTGGTTTCCTGGATGGCATACCAACATTTATAATCTTAAAAATACCCCTCTAACAATCAACAAACCCTTATGGTAAATGAGTAAACAGTTATTTACAGTTCTTAACTAGCTAGCTAATATCAGTAAATATCGTTTGCATAATGGGAGTGGTTACACGAGGAACAGGAGTCTACAGGTGTCCATGTTTCTCCCCTGTTTTTTTTTTTTTTTTTTTGGAATTCATGGATCCAGCACATTTTCTCTATGGGGAAAATCTGTGGGGTTTTCACATAATTGTCCCCTGTCACTGTGATATAAGTTGGACTTTTTATCTGCACATTTCTCTCTTAAATGGGACTCAATTAATTTAATTCTGCTGCCGTTTTCCAACTAAAAAACGTATTTTGTTAACAAAAAGCTAACACTGTGGCGCACACTTTATAAAAAGTCCTAGTTAGCTACCAACCAAGTTCATTCCTTTGTCCAATCTGTTATATTTGTTCAAAGATGACCACAAAAGTATTAGGAGGAGAAAAATCAGAACAAAACCTATCTGTCCTATCTGACGTTTTTTTTTTAACTACACCAATCACATTTATGTTCCAAGAATTGTGCAAGAAATTTTCTTTTTTCGTACACAAACAAAAGGTTAAATGTCAGAAATCACTTTGAAGGAATCAGGAAAGGCCCATTCATTTCTCTCATCGATGATTATTTTTTGATCCGGACCAGATTTTTGATCTGGGAGTCTTCAAAATGCTGACAAAAATGACAATATGACCTCTAACGTCTATGAAACACTATTAATGCTCCACAACACGGCCCAGTAATTTCTAACTTCACTATTGGCCTAAACAACAATAAGCTAGAGGGCAGCTGACCACGCTGGCTGATATGATCAATGACCAAGACCCTTTTAACTCACAATAACTGAAAATGTAAATACTGAATTCTAGATTAAATAATAAAAATCAGCTTCACAAGCCCGACATCTGTCCAGAGAAAGCTGAACTGATCCTGTTCAGCACATTCACAACCACACCCAAAGGAGAAGTTTAGGTCTGATGAGTTTACTGAGGTAATATTACATCATTTCTGCGTCATAAACTCCTTCATAAAGTACTTTTCAGAGTTCAAATAGTTGTTTCCCATTGGTACTAGGAGCCACCAGATTCTGCCGTTCCTTAATGCAGCTTTAATATTGTAATTCAAAATTAAGAAATAGAAAAATAGGTTTACGCAAAATTGTAAAAGCTATTGGTCTCTGACCCTAAACTCGTGAAATTTCCAGTTGAATAGAAATCTCTATTTGATTTTCAGCCTTGAATTACAAAATGACTCCGCTCAGTATTACATGGACCCCTCACAAGTATTTCCTGTCTGTAACTGGATCCCCGCTCTACTACGGCGGCTTCACCCAGCTGCTGGTGTCATCACGGTAACGTCAGCAGGCAGGCGGTGAACAGGCATGACGACTGGTCCACTGCATCTGATGCGCCTGGAAACCACAAGACCCGGAGAGAGCTGAGCAGCCTCATCTGCGGTCTGCTATCTCCCAACTGACTCACCAACACATCTGGGCTTAAATATATGGGGCTCTCCTGCCCCACGGGCACTTGGGTAAATGAGGGATAATTAGCCTTAGTTGACTTTAATGAATGGCTTAATGTTGTGTTTCATTTGTGATGAGCAAAATATAAAGCTCAGCACTTATCAAAGGGAGGCCTGCGCCGATGTTTCTGAAAGCATGCTGCTGGTGTGGATCTGTTTGTTTTTGTTGTGGAAAGTGGAAAAGGGGGTAGGGGTTGGGGTGCAAGGGTGGTACTGAGCTGAAGATAGCTCCGGCATATGAGGGGGTGGTGTAAAATAGGACCACAGGTCACAACATTTTTTTTTTTCCAAGGTGGCCAATGGAATTTTTTGCATTTTGGGTGATCATTTTGGCTTATTGGTTCAGGTTCGTCTTAAGGTCAAGATTAGGGTTAGGCATAAATTGGTTATGGCTAAACTGTAGAGAGTGAATACAAGTCAATTAGAAATTCCGTCATCATCTGCAGCACGTCCAGTGATCAAGGAAAAACTGGGATTCTAGCATGGACATTAGCACAGATGTCAAGTGTGTTTGGCTTTGCTCAAATAGAGGAGATGGGTCACAGCGCTCCATATTCATTTCCATGTCTTCTATATCAAAATGGGATCTCAATAAAAGGCTTTGATCCATCTCATACTTCCTGCATGCCGGGATATAAACCAGGAATTGTCTTAGAGATTTATGATGGCCATTCATCTCAGTTTCAAAAAAGTGCGTTGCACTGAGCTGATGAAATTGATCACTTTCAACAGACACAAGATCCTGCACAAAGCCATTTGTTCTGTCCAATCTTTGGTAGTGAGCTTCTCTCAAGATGCTCTGACATAACCTTCCTATACCTCTTTCTCCATACTGGATCACCACTGATTGCCACAGCAGTTCATTATAGTTCATTATCTTTGCAATGCCATTAAGCAGTAAAAGCTAATAAAAACAGGACTTGGCAGTACAGCTAAAGAAATGTACTTTTACACAGTCTACCTTGTCCTTTTTACATCAGCCTTGGCATGCGTTGACTAATAGAATGAAACACATTCGGTCTCACTCCAGTCCTTCTCTCTCTGCATAAAACAGCACCTCATGAGGATTAACTGTGCACTTTTTAAAGCAGCTTCATACTGAGAATGGATCAAGGCAGAAAAAAGCTCATCACGTAAAGGCGGTGACCTTTTTACACTGCCGTTAAACAAGTTATTAGATGGAACATTTGTTTTTCATTCGGAGAGGTGAATCCGCATTTCTAAGGCCTGCCAGTGCTGTTGACTTGGCCTGGGTCTAAGTTTGGGCCCAAGGTAGTGGGGGGGAGGGTCAACCCCCAACGGAGGGCCTGGCTTGAGGATTTACCTGGATCATCCCCCCTCACCACCCCTTCCCACCCCCCTTGAGCTTCTAGCATTGCTGGAACAATCCCACTGCATTACAGTACCCCACTTTATGGAGGGGAATAAAATGGCTGTTAAACAGTGACGGAGGGGCATGCAATAAGGTGTGCTGAAAACACGAGGCCTTCTGGAGCTCTGTGGGCAGGAGAAAAGAAGGGTGTTCCTGTAAATATCCTGAATGCTGGAGCTTTATCTACACTATGAGCTGCTAACATACACTGAGCCTGGTAGGATATGCCAATAACCCATGTAACACACATAGAAACATCAAGTGTATGTCTTATCATTAGATCATGGCTATATTGGGTACTGTATGACATAGGAGGGGCACAACCACCATTTGTCAGCAGTGTTTAATAAGTGTGTTCGTGTGTGTTTTAATATAACTATTCTCCTTTCAGCCTCTAATTCCACCTGGTCTACATCCCCCTGGTCTCTGTGGGTCTGTGAGTGGGGGCAGGTGGGGGGGATATAGGAGGAAATTGTCCAGCATGATTCGCTCTTTATATCTCATTTCTCTGCAAGTCCTTTCATCCCCCCTCTCTCTACTGAGAAACTCCAGGAGGAAATCCCTCTCATGTCTGGACATTGAGCACAACTGTCCCAAAACAGGACCAGACCCTAACGAGCAGGGAGCCAGGCTAAGTCAGACGGGCTTAGACACTAAAACAGAAACAGGGGCCATCCGGATCATACTGCAATCCCCATGCAATGGCCGATGATGAGGGCATCAAGTCTCGCCGGACCTTTTTGTTTTCTTTTATTGTTACACTAGCTCTTGGAAGGCGCTGCTGCTCGATCTCCTGTGACGACATGCACTCAAAGGCCTGACACACTGCACATATTTTTTGATTAAAAAAATAGTCCGCTACATCACACAGAGTGGAGCGGAAGAAAGGGGGCGGCGAGGGGTGGGGGTGAGGGTTGTGTTTGATGTGTTAGCAGAGCTCCTGTTGCACAGGGAGCAGGGTAGAGCCCGTTCAGGAAGGGCCTGATCCTCTCTAAGGCCTGTGCTGCATCAAACACTTGTCAAGCGCCAGGCAGACAGACAGCTGAGTGGCTCTGACAGATCTGATCACAGACATGAGCAATAAGAGTCACAGCCGCTCAGCTTCTCTATCCAGACGCCACTCATCCAATCTTGTCAATAATCCCCCTTTCACTCGCTAAAACACAAACAGAAGGCTCGGAGGCATATGGCAGGCATTTTCTTGTTGTTTTTAGCTGTGTTTGATTACAGTGCAATTTCAGCAGTCATTTCAGGGTCTCACCTCACCAGGGAAAGATTTGAGTATTCCGGACGAAAGCGGCATCTGTCAGAGATGCAGCAAGGTAAGGAGAGATGAGACTCGTGCTTCTACCGAGCAAAGAGAAATGTCTCAAGGCCGGTTGGGATCATGGTCCTGACTCTTGTACTTTGCCACCCAGAGGGAATGAGGATGTGGGTTTGAGGGGATTAAGTGCGTCATCGATACAGCACTGGATGGAACTGTGTTGAAAGACAGAAATCTTGTGAAACAGTATCAGTGGTTGTTTCACGGCACCTAGAAATCAGTCATATCTTGAGTTTGTCCTGTTGTATTTCTCAAGAACTTTTAAGATCCTAACTGATTTTTAGAACACACTAAATCTCACCCTTAAAGGAAAAACTTGAAGACATAAGAAGAGTCAATGAAAGAAGCACCAACGAACATGTCAGAAAACACCACTGCAGGTATAGCCAAAAGGAACACCTTGTCTTTGCGGGTGTTTTCAAGGTAGACGCATGTTCGGTTTGGGGTAGCGGAACAGGCAGGGTTCACATCTATCTCATACAGTTTGCAACGTTCAAAATTCAAAGCCACACCTAGGCAACTCTCTCCCATACACATTCACTGGATTAATTCTCAAAGACACAGACACAAATGTGCCCTAAATGAAGTCAGTTTTACGGTGCAGTTCCATTCCACTACTTTTTGGGACAGTTGGTGAAATTAACACCTGTTTTCTCGACACATGTGTGGCACAATATATAAAAAGTGAATTCTTCTCAAGGAAAAGAATTTGGACCAACTGTAGACATGGGGGGGCTGAAGGTCGTAGAGCTACACAAGATGAAGTGCGTCCAAGGAGTTTGCACAAAGAAGATCTTGAACACTTCCACTCATGTCACTGTGACTTGTGCCAAGTCTGTGCTAAAAAGTTCTGCTTCTTACTACGTATACTGTTGCCTCAACAGTGGATTTTTCTCAGATTCTTTCGTCAATCAGTCATAAATATTGACAATTAGGAAATAAAAGGGCATCACACACTTACACGTATGATAGAATATTTTGCTGACTCTTGAAACATCAGTCATGTTGTGAGATGTCATTCATCAGAAATAAAGGTTATGATAGTTAGGCTGGTAAGTCATTTTTCACTGTAGGAGAGGATTTCCCATATTATCATTGTAATATTATTATCATTAATTTAACTTTTTAATACAGTGTTTTTGCCTGTAAACTCAGCTGTGATTGGGAATTGGTGGCCTCCACTCTTTGTTGAATCTGTGATTTCCGCACATCAAAGCTTAAGATTGAATCCTGAATCCTTGAAAACTGTAAGATGATCTGGAGTGACAATCAATCCCAACCAGCTCCAAACTGAGACAATCTCCACTGTGAGGACCAAAATCAGGTCTACCATCGGCCAGATTATCCTGCCGTATGTGGCCAGCATAAACCTACAACTACAAACAAAGAAATAGGCATTTTTGGTTTAGTTCAGATTCTCACCCATATAGCGGTATCTGCTGCTCCATACGAGTGTAATAGATCCTCTGATTCTGACCCATCAGCTCCTTCCCTGTTTCAAGAACAGGTGCTTCACCAACATTGTTCTTCTCTGAAATGAGTCAACACTCTTTTCCGGTCCCCTTGCTTGCTAACTGACGGAACTAAACTTTGTTTCACAATCACTACACCACAGCTCCCCTGAGAGCTGTACGTTGGTCAACAGCCAGTGCACTTGTATGGAATAGCAAATACCACGATATGGGTAAGAACCCGAACTATCATTTTACACATTACATTTTCTGTTCCACTTTTTCATTTAGAGCTGACTTATAATGTATAAGAGTCGACATCCCTCACCAGTAGCCTTTTTTTCATTTAAATACCATGCTCAACTTGCATTAATGTGTAGATGCCTAACACTGACTAGGCACGCACTTTGGCTCCATAAAGGTGAAATTTCTAACCGGTGACATCACCTCAGCACTTATTTGTGTGTTGCTAGGATTGCAGTACAGTACACCCTTGGTAAGGTGGCCCCAGCCTCTACTTATGCCACTGTAAGTGCTCTGTAACTGCTGCAACCCCCCTGTATTTGTCTCTGCTAGCTCACACTCCAACACATACACACACACACACACGCAGAGGCACACTAAGTCGTGGGCCAACAGGTTTATACATGCTGCTTTGTTGTGTCTGTGTGTCAGTTCGCTGGGTCCATGCTTATGGACATGAGTGGGTCAGAAGCCACAGTCTCTCTCTGAATCATCAGGCTGTAATTAAAAGCTGTGATGTCTCTATAAAGACGCCCGCCAGAGATGGGGAAAGAGAGGGAAGGAGGGAAGCAGGGTGGGAAGAGGAGGAGAGGAGAGGGGCTTCTGGTGGTTGAGCCAGTGCAACTGTGTACCAGATGTTCTCAGGCTCCCCCCGTTCGCCTCCTCGCCTGCCTTCTTTTCTCGTCCAGCCAGATCACTGGAGTGGGAGGACTCCAGCGTGTAGCGCTTCTCTGAACAATGTGCGCCACGCGAACACATCCTCCTCTGTGGTGTGCACATTGTCCCTCAGACAGCCACGCACTGTGATATGTGATATATGCGCAACTTTAAGAGAGGCTGTTATTTGAGCGCGAGGCAGGAAAAAGGAACGAGCAGAGAAAGGAAAACAGACAAGGGGCGAGGGGGAGAGCAGATAATGTGGCGACTTGTTCTGCCTGTGAGGTCTGCTTTATTGTTTGTCAGGGTGTGCTTCGTGTTTCTTGCGCTCGGTTTGTGCGAATGTGTCTGTTTGTGTTTGTTGGTACGTGTGTGCGAATGTGAGTGTGTGTGTGTGTGTGAGTCTGTCCTCGTCTGCCTGGTGCGGTCTGTGTGGAGATGAAAGCATGTGCGGCCCACAGTAGGAGAGCTGGCAGCAGCGCTGAATGGAGGTCTGGCAGACAGAGAGAGGGGAGATGCAGGGATGCAGCGCGATCAGACAGAGGCCTCTCTGACCGGTGCAAAGTTCTCTACATATGAGATGAGAAGCTCAGACAAAGGAGCTTACTTCAAACTAAGTTCAGGACGATATGGGTTTTTAATATTTTTGGATTGGACCGAAGCTGCCGACAAGTAGTTTTTTTGTGCCGGTGTTGAAAATATTTAAATTTGAGCATTTTTATGCTCAGTTCCAAACAACCTACAGGGAGTTAGTGTTTCTCCTCAGAATGTTTTTCTTGCCTTTGAATCAGCTTTCACAATCTCATCATTGAAAGCCTACTTTAAAGGGATAATTCACTCATAATTCTTGTATCAAGTTCTCATGGTGTGCTGCCTTCAATGTGCAACACAAGTTTTACTCACAAGCCTTCAGGGTAAACTTTTATTGCAAAAAAACGCTACGCATCTTTGATCCAATGAGAAAAAAAAATGGGGCTGTAATTTTCCGATTTTGTAACAGCAAAACGCCAGGTAAGGTGAGGCTAAGTTAACCTGGAATGATGTTCAGAAATCTGATTCAAAAATGACCATCAGATATTCCAGGTGCCGATTTGTGAGCTGATTTTTAAGAGAGGCCGACACTGACCTGAACAGTTGGCTGAACCCTATTTCAAACACCTCATTGCTATTTGCTCTCATCCCAGCAGAGACACAGACCATGTCTGAACCACTGTGAAAAAGTCACTGGATTTTTGTGGCTATCATGGGAACCTTCACCGTAGGTCCTCTTTACGGCCCTGGCCATGTCATGGGCAATATCAGCCCATATACTGTACAGTGGGGGGGGACTGGCTCTTGTTTGTAAGGCATGAGAACATGAAAACATTCCACTTCTGTACAGTATCCCCCACTCTTCCTCCTGCTACTCCTTCTCCTCTTTCGTTCTCCCCCCCCCGGTTTGCTACCACTTTGTTTGTTTGTGTAGGTCTGTTTTTGATGGGGCTGTTGATGCAGCTCCATATGCTTCATTTCCTCCTCTGCCAGAAGACGACAACGGAAGACTTCCAACCAATGCAACCGTGCGTAAATTCAAAGACACACTCTGTCTGCATGTGCAGCTGAATTAGGATGTCTTTATGATGCTTTAAAGTCATAGAAATAGCAGATGATCGGAGGAGCAGCGACATGCGCGAGGAGGCCAAATTCAAGGTCAACTGATAAAAAGCACATTTTCACAATATGATATTACAGCGTAGTAAAATTTTTAAATTTAAAACAGCTTTGGAAACTGATAACAATAACATGTTTAGCCCCCGATCTCACCGGTAAGATCTCTACAGATGTCATCTCAACTATCTATTCCATATAATCAATATCAAAATGTTCGCCGGGAGGAAATGATATGTGCACACATTAGTATTTAATACAATGACACCACATCCAATGTGCACATCACAATAAAGTGATTCAAACAAATAAGAGGATGGCAACATCTCATGCGTGTACATGAGTCTACAAATGGCAGTTCAGTGAAACCACAATTCAACTGAGCCAAAGAGTGAGAAAAAAAAAAAAAAAAAAAAAAACCTCACTCATACCCCTCCTCTTTCTTCCTGCTTGGAAAAGACCAGATGACAATAATGTGGAGTATGGAGCTCCAGTGAGCACTGCTGACCCCTCCTCTTCCACCTCCCTCCTTCCATCCTCCACCCCCTGGTCTTTGAAAGGCCTCCACATGTTTATGGCTCATGCCTGTGGTATGACGATGGATTCTCCATATAAAAGCCAGCAGGATCATGGGGTGTTTCAAATATTGCTCTCTGAAGACAGTTGCTGACAAAATGACAGCAGCCATATTTATTTTGGTCAGGGAGCAGGGGCACTTAGTGGGAAGTTAATCAGAGACCCCTCCTCCTTCAGCTTCCAACCTCGTCCTCCCCCCCCCCAATAAGGAATGCAACCAGGGCAGAGAAGGCTCAGAGACTACTGGTAATAACTTTCTCGTCTAATGGAAGATTTAACAGCTAAAATGCACAGGAGGCAGACAAATAAACCCTTAAAGCTTGGTCAGAGAACATCAACATAAACCAAGTGTTGATTGCCTGTCCAGACGCAAGCTTGGATAATTAATTTTCATTCAGTTAAGGAGGAGATGTGAAACATAAGCACATAAGCGCACGAGAAAAAAAAGAAAAAAAAAAAAAGACTAATCTACGACAGAGATTCGGAAATATGAGGATAGCTGAAACAGAACTTGTGCTAATTTGTGACTGTGACCGCAGTGGTGACCATAACTGCCATTGGCCCCGGGATGCTGGAGACTTGGCCAAGTCAATGACAGGTTGATGTGTCTTTCCTCTTCAGCCGTATTCCTGTTTCTTGTTCTTGCTCACTACTGTGCACGGCATTGATTCCAGAGAACTCTCTGTCATCTCATTTTTACAGTTTCACGGGTGTGTGACGCATGAGGAAATCATCAATATGTTTCTGCTTGCAACATTTCCAAGAGTTATTTTTTCAGCAGCAAATTTAGGCGGCACTTGATCTTCCGATGACATCCAAATTAATGCATGTTGCTAGCTCTCAAGGTGGAGGGGGGTGTCCCGGTGAGAGAGCAACTTGGACCCTGTGTTCAGAGCCAGGCCAGCCAATCCATCCATCCAGGTCCGGAGGAGGCCAGTTACTTCTGAGGCCCTCTTATCGGCTACTGTGTCGGCCCCCATGGAGCGGCCTTATTAAATGAAGATTAAGCCATGGCTCCCCCAGTCACAACAGGCTGCAGTGTGAGGCACACATAATCACTCTGACAGGGCGGCAGCCAATTAGTGCTCTCCTTCTGTCCTGGGAAAACACTCCGCACTCCACTCCCGCTGGCGGGATGAACTGATCCGGATTGTCCGTGATATTAGCCAGGCCAGAGATCGCCGTTAATCACCACCCGTCATTCCACCCGTCATTCCACTCCAGAAGTCAGAACGGGACCCGTCATCTGCAGACCAGCTATCATATCCAAAAGTCTTAAGTACCCACAGCGGAACATTAATTGGAATAATGAGATGAATACATGAAGGAGTAGAAATAAAAACCTCTCGTTCCCAAGTGCTTTTGGTAGCATTCAGAGTGGTGGCGCGAGCACAGTTCTAGATTGCTGTTTGGCTTGGACGAGCTACACCATGAGCTCCTCTCTTGAGACAAGAAGGGCACGCTCCATGAATTAGCCTCCAGTTGAAAGTGTGTGTCTGTGTCTCAGGGAAAAAAAATGGCCTAATGGTAGAGGGCTATGTCTGACAAAAACACATCCAGAAATGTGTTTGGACGTCAGTTTTCCAAGCCAAACACGGGCCAGACTCAGATGTGATCATGCTGAGTGCGTAACTAAAATGCTCAGAGGAGAATGCCACCCTGTGCCAGAACTTAAACCTCTTGGCTCAGCGGACATAAACATCAAAATTGTATGTCACACGCTCGTACACACATGGGCACGCATTAGCTGTGCTCACATTTGCGATTACTGCCAGATCCAAAGTTGTTTGGTGTCACGAACGGTGTATGTTACAGACATAGCGGTTGAGCTTCCTCCAGAACGGATTTGAGGCAATCACAGTCACCCTTTGCATTGTTTTACAGGAGCAAAGCTTTTTTGCAGCAGATGGTTCCCAGACGGTGAGGACCAGGAGGTCCACAGAACCATGGATTCACCGCAGAACCAGACTGGCTTCAGATAGAACCTGGCCCAAATCCCACAAGTCAGCCAAATCTTCCTCGGGTCTGGTCGACCCGGTCAGATCTGGGCTCTCTTTGGTCCGCTGTTCCAGACTTTAGGTGCTTGCGGGGTAAACTAAACATCTGCCTGCCTTTCTGTCATGTCCAATGGTTGTAACCGTAGACGAAGACTTTGCACGGCCTTCAGATCTCACACCGCAGAGCAGTGATGTAAATAAAAGATGGATGAAATATGGCTCGGTGATCATCAAAACCAAGGAAATCTTGATGTGTGCAAGGTGGCCAAGCACAATGCCAACTCAAACAAGCAGAACATTTTCACAATATAACTTTGTAGTATAAATCTGCATAGCATTGCAGAAATGAATATTAATATAATATTCAAACAGTTCTGGAAACTGTCTTGAACTGATATCAAAGAGATATGTAGCTTGATTTTACAAATCAAAGAAGGCAATAGCTATGGATGAGTACAGTCGCTTCTAATTTAACTTTTGTGGTTTCCAGTGTTGGCGCAGGCCCTCATTACATATATTCAAAGTCAACATGTTTGCTGGCTTATCTCTCGTACCTAAGGGTAGCGGTAAACCAAAAGGTGAGTAAACTATGACATGCCGTCACTTATCATCAAGGGTCAAATATCCAGCATGAAAACAGAAAATATTTTCCAAAAAGTGTCGTTTTATGTTTTCTCCCTTTAAAGACTGTTCCTTGATATAAATTACATCAGTTCAACCACTCCTATGAGGCATAACACTGGATTTTTATCGTGAAGATTCACGTCAGCCTAATAAAGTGGGTAACTGAATCTAGGTGGCTTTACCCTCCATGACATCCCTATATAAAAACGGATTTATGCAAAGTTTCAATATGACAGCAGAGAGGATGGAATATGCATCATGTCTGTGAAGGAGCCATCACAGGTACAGGATATACACACTGTGGGCAAGCACACACACACACACACACACACACACATACACTCACAGAGTAATTATGAGGTATCAGTGGTGGCTGGAGCCTAGTGCTCAGAGCCTGAGCTCACGATGAGACGTAAGATTAATGATGGGATGGAGGGTTTGGCCTCAGCTGAGCCCTAGAGCAAAGAGGGTTTCTCTGGTTACACACATGGGAGATCAATACTCCCACAAAGGCCCCTAGCTCTCCCAGTGCAGGTATATAATCCAATGACCAAGGAAAATCATTACACTTTCCCTCTGCCTTGTTCTTCCTCTCTCTGCCTGTCTCGGCCTTCCTTCTTTCTCCATGAGGTCATGGGGGTGCCTGTGAGTCTTCAGCTCTTGATACTGGGTCTGCTCTAAAACCCAGGCAGGACACAAACGGCAAACCCAGGTCAAACACCAACAAACACCGTGCAGTATAACATAGCCAACAACAGGGGCTGGTAAACAGAGAGCTGTTCTCAGTTATTTTAGCCAAATCGCTGAAGTTTTCTTTGGATCACCATGAATGCATGCTCATGTCACAAAGATTATTTTTCACGTTTTGGCTCCATGCATAACAATAACGGATTGCAGACCTTTGTCACAGCAGCTAATTTGACATGGCATAGCAAGGTATCTGCAGGTGCGGCTAATAATATTAATTAGGGTTCTATTCCATAGACCTAAATGGAACGAAACCTTAGTTAATGTCATCAGTAACACCTGTGTTTACCGTCTCATATCAAATTAGCTGCTGTGACAAAGGTCTGTTGTTTTCATTTGATATTCCCGGTCCTTACTGGATGTCTTCCCTTTCTAGTACACTGCAACTGACAAACAGTTCTTTTGAAATATAATGATGAACGAGAGATACTGGTGATGCTAGATAATAATAATAATAATAATAAAAATCCAGCAATTAAAGGATAGTTTCACTTTTTTTCTGCCTAAGCTTCTGAGTTACACAGTTCATGTCACAGGCAGTACTAGGACCCTCCATGTAAACGGTTTGTTCCACCTGTAAGATGCAGCAAGCCGGCACATCTAACCAGCCGGTGCCAATATTGAAAACCTGTGTGACTATATTGGCCACAATAATGACAATGTCCACAGCTGCCCATGGCTTTATCATTTTGCAACCCTAACCCTAAATATTGTTCTGATATCGGCCCAAAACAATTTCCAATCTTATGTTCGCATCACTTTTGACTTTGTCATAATATCATGTCATGAAATTTTTGAGCTTTAAATTGAGATCGTGTTTTCCCAGCTGTGAATGGAAGAAGCTTACTGGAAGAGTTTGAATCCGATTTTTTTTTTTGTTTTTCCCATCAGAGCTGTCTTACACAAATAAAATCAAGTCAAAACACACAAATGTCATTCCTGTCCACTGCTAACACAGAGACTTTTGTGTCGTCTGAGAATCTGAAAGCCGATTTGCAAGCCGGTAGGAAAATTAGCTTGAGTTGCAATGGTGC